>NC_087261.1:11730216-12030216 GCF_037042905.1 Lytechinus pictus | reverse complement strand
TGGTCTGCATGTGCCTGTCTAACTTCCCGTTTTCTTCCTCTTTTGTAAGATATGTATTAATTTGTGGAAAAACTATTAGAAAGTAATGTTATAAAGGGAGCCTCGACTTTGCTATTAACATATGCAGTCTTTTTAAAGTTATCTTAGATCCGAGACAATTTATTGTCATGTATAAAAATGCACAAAATCTGCTTTCAAAAAGTGAATACTATTACACCGACAAACACAATTGTTTTTAGCCTACATATTTCAACAATCAAAAAATGTGAGCGCAAAGCGCGAGCTGAATATTTTTTACATTCCCAGCTAAATACAGGGCATTCTAAGCACCTTTTAAAATCACGAACAGGATAGGGGTATGACTATACACTTGATGTGAGCGCGAAGCGCGAGCCGAAACGAAACGAAATTCGACATCTCACGTTTTGTAAATCAGGAAAAGGATGGATAAGTGGATAACATTCCTACATTAATAATTTGATAATCTGATCTGAAACTGGAACAAGATTCGTATCAAAATAAACATGCGTGCGTGTGTTTAGATTCAAACCTAGAATCAGGACATTCTAATTACATTCTTTATCATAATATCAACAATAAGAGCGCGATGCGCGAGCTAAAGATATTTGATTTTCCGATCTAAAAAAAAGTTTAATTTAAGCGCAATTACGAATTGGATATGGGTCGCACTTAATAAATGATGCGAGTGCGACGCGCAAGTTGATATTTTTATCAATACATATATTTCCAGTTGCGACCGGGACATTTTAAGAACATTTTTGTTTTTGTCGAGAGATGAAACTTGTCGATATTCCGTTCTGAAAAAAAAAAACGGACAACGATTATTAGGAAATAATGAAAATATTATTATCTCACTTATTAATCTAATAAGCCCAATGAGGTCGCGAAATTGATATCAGGGTCAGAAAACTGGACATTTTGTAATCATGAATAGGATGCATGGGTTAATATACTTTAAAAAATACTTTAAAAATAATGCGAGCGCAAATTGCGAGCCGAAACTTTTGATAAACTGTCATGAAAGAGGAATTAAAAATAATGTGTTACAATTGATATTGGTATACATAACTCCCCAATCAAAATGCAAGTGCGCAGCTTTAGCTAATACTATTCAGAATCAGACCAGCCTAAAAAGGGATATTTTTCAAAAAATTATGGAATACACGAAGAGAATAGTTACTAGACGAATTAAATAATGCTAGTGCGCAGTGCGAGCGGAAAATGTTGATATTTAGACCATAAAATATAGTCATTTACAGAAAACTATAATTTTTAATTTTAAGCTCAATATAAGCCTATTGAGCAAGTTATGTATCTCATAGATTAGGCAATGCGAGCACAAAGCGAGCAAAAATTTAAAATAGTGACATGAAATCCCCCCCCTCATCTTATTTTATTCACTCGTCTTACTCCTCTTATTTTCCCTTTTCATTTTCTATTCTCTTTTCTCTTCCTTTTCCTCTCTTTCCATTTTTTCTTGTTTGTTCGTTCCAAAAAGTGGGGGGGGGCGGGCATTTGATATCAAATGCCCCCCCCCCCCTTTCCAAAAAGTGAGGGGAAGCATTTGCCTGTCCCCCTGGGATTTCCATCAATGTATGCAATCTGATTTGAAATAAAAGAAAATCCTATGTAGTCTTTGTAGTCGAAATTTTTTTTTAGATAGCGTACTTTCATGACGAATTACTTCATTCTCGCCTGCTCCTAAATCGGATTTAATAACAAAATTAATGTTTCTTTAAAAAAAAAACGCACCCCAAACCCCAAATAACACCCCTAAATTTAAAAAAAAAAAGAACACGATACTTTTCTTGGAGTATTCGCAATTTGTCCGAAAATTATTATTATTGTCCTCGTCCTTGAATTTACCACTCGTGACGTTGTCCTAAATGTCTCCGGTTCTGTCCTAATACGATCTGCATGCTGTCCGCGCCGAACGGCGGTAAATTTATTTAGATAATATTGTCCCAGGACAGTCCTAGGACCGTCCTACGACAATACGCAGACAGTCCTGGTCGTGTCCTAGGACAAGATCATTTGCATAATCTTTTACGGAATTTGGTTGCGGACAGCATGCCGAAATGACAGTTTTCCACTAGGGCGCGGACAAGACCAGGAAGGGTTGCGGAAGCAACTTTTGTCATTTCGGCATGCTGTCCGCAACCAAATTCCGTAAAAGATTATGCAAATGATCTTGTCCTAGGACACGACCAGGGCTGTCCGCGTTTTGTCCTACGACATTCATGGGACTGTCCTGGGACAAGATTATCTAAATAAATTTGTCGGCGTTCGGCGCGGACAGCATGCAGATCGTATTAGGACAGAACCGGAGACATTTAGGACAACGTCAGGAGTGGTAAATTCAAGGACTAGGGCAATCAGGATAATTTTCGGACAACTTGCGAATACTCCAAGAAAATTATCGTTCATATAATTTTTTATGTTTTTATGAATTTAGGGGTGTTATTTGGGGTTTGGGGTGCGGTTTTTTCAAGAAACCTTGATTTGGTTATTAAATCCGATATGGGAGCAGGCGAGAATAAAATAATTTGTCATGAAAGTACGCTATTTTTAAACATTTTTCGACTACAAAGACTATATAGGATTTTCTTTTGATATCAAATGCCCCCCCCCCCCCCACTTCTTGGAACGAGCAAAAAGATAAAAATTAAAAGAGAGGAAAAAGAAAAAGAAGGGAAAAGAGAAGAGAAGAGAAAATGAAGAGGAAAAATAAGAGGAAAAAGACGAGTGAATAAAATAATATGGGGTGGGGGGAATTTCATGTCACTATGTTAAATTTTCGCTCACGCTTTTTGCTCGCATTGCCTAATCTATGAGATACATAACTTGCTCAATATACTTATATTGAACTTAAAATATCAAGTTTTGAAGTTAATAAACAAAACATTTCTCGGACATTGAGTTTTCAATTTGTTTGATTTACAAATAGATTTTATAGTTTTCTGTAAAATGACTATATTTTATGGTCTAAATATCAAAATTTTTCGCTCGCGCTGCGCACTAGCATTATTTGATTTGTCAAGTAAATATTCTCTTTGTGTATTCCATATTTTTTTTTAAAATATCCCTTGTTAGGCTGGTCTAATTGTGAATAGTATCAGCTAAAGCTGCGCGCTTGCATTTTGATTGGGGAGTTATGTATACCTATATCAATTGTAACGAATTATTTTAGATTCCTCTTTCATGACAGTTTATCAGAATTTTCTGCTCGCAATTTGCGCTCGCATTATTTTTGTTAAAAATATATTAACACATGCATCCTATTCATGATTACAAAATGTCCAGCTTTTCTGACCTTAATATCAATCTCGCTCCCTCATTTGGGCTTCTTAGTATATAAGTAAGATAGTAATATTTTCATGATTTCCTAATAATCATTGTCCGTTTTTTTCAGAATGGAATATCGACAAGTTTCATCTCTCGGTTAGTAAGATCATAGTCATATGAAGACAAAAATGTCCTTAAAATGTCCCGGTCGCAACTCAAAATATATGTAATTATAAAAATATCAACTTGCACTTCGCACTCGCATCATTTATTAAGCGTGATCCATATCCAATTCGTAATTGCGCTTAAATTAATTTTTTTTAGATCTGAAAATCAAACATTTTTAGCTCGCGCTTCGCGCTCTTATTATTGATATTATAATTAAGAATGTAATTAGAATGTCCAGATTCTAGGTCTGAATCTAAACACACGCACGCATGTTTATCTAGATACGAATCTTGTTCTAGTTTCAGATCAGATTATCAAATTATTAATGTAGGAATATTATCCATTTATCCAATTATCCTTCCTTTTCCTGATTTACAAAACATGAGATGTCGAATTTCGTTTCGGCTCGCGCTTACATCAAGTGTATAGTCATACCCCTATGCTGTTCATGATTTTAAAAGGTGCTTAGAATGCTCAGTATTTAGGTCGGAATGTAAAAAAATGTTCAGCTTGCGCTTCGCGCTCGCATTATTTGATCGTTGAAATATGTAGGCTAAAGGAAAGTGTGTTTGTCGGTGTAATATAGTATTCACTTTTTGAAAGCAGATTTTGTGCATTTTTTAAGCCCTGAATGATGTGAACAAAGACCACGCATTCATTGACACCCCCCTCAAATCTCTAAAATTTTAGCTTCCCCCACTCCCCCCCCCCCTCTACCCCTCTCTCTCTCTCTCTCTCTCACTCTCTCTCTCAATTCCTCTTACTAGACATCTGCAATGTTCCATAAATGATCTTTCTGTTTGATCTCAGGATGACGAAGACCCTTTCTTTGTCTTAGATCTGAAGGATGTGGAGAAGAAGCACCACCTATGGAAGCAGGAGTTTCCAAATGTGCAACCATTCTATGGTAAGTCTGAGCCACACCGACGAAAATTACTGCCTCCAGTCCGACCAAAGTTATTACGTTAATATTATTATGTTTTTGATAACATATTTCGAAAGATCTTGATGAAATACCTCTACAAGTAAAATTTTGTTAGAATCGGTCCCTGAGACCCCAAGATATGATCTCATAAATACATAATCAGCCCAATAAAAGTCAATGTACATGTATTATTGGCCTGTTTCCTTACAAATGTTAAAACCAGGCCAATGATACATTGATTTCAATGGGGCTAATTATGTATTCATGAGGTCATGGTTTTTTTTAGACTTTCGCAAGGCCTTCGATTCCGTAGACCATGAACTTTTGATGCAAAAATTATCTAAATACGGAATACGAGGCACTGAGCTTACCTGGTTTACTAACTACCTAGCCAATCGCAAACAGAGAACAATTGTAAGGGATGCCGAGTCCACATGGGGTACTAAAGTAACTGGGGTACCGCAGGGATCAATACTCGGACCCCTCCTATTCTCGATTATGGTGAACGACCTTCCTAAAGTTACCTAAAAAAGTATTGTGATGATGTACGCTGACGATACTATTATCTTTTACAGTGCAAAGAAAATTGAAGATCTCGAAACTGTACTTAATGAAGATTTGAAACACATCAGTAACTGGGTTAATAATAATGGACTAAGGTTAAACCCCACTAAGACACAATTTATGATTTTTGGAACACCCCAGAAATTAGCAAGTACGAAAAGACCCCTTTCATTACATTTGGACAATCATGTAGTACTGCAAGTAGACAGCTACAAATACTTAGGTGTAATCTTAGATCCTGCCCTAAATTGGAAGGATCACTTACAACATGTTAGTAAAAAAAATTGGACCTAGATTAGCTCTATTGAGAAGATTGAAACAATTTTTACCACTAGATAGTATCAAGATGCTAGCAAATGCTCTTGTATTGCCATTGTTCGACTACTCCAGCACTGCTTGGTCAAATTGTGCAATTGCGACCAAAGAGTCGCTTGTGAAACAACATAAAAGAATGCCACGAATTGTCCTTGGAGTTGGTACACGTACTTCCACAGATTATGTTTTGAGTCAGTTGAACTGGACATCAATTGAAAATCGGTGGAAAAGGCAAAGATGTAAGCTGGTATACAACGCTATAAATGGACAGGCACCAAAACACCTGACCAATTTATTTGACAAAGCGAATTCTATTCATGGTTACAGAACCAGAGCTGCAATAACTGATGGACTTTTGATACCAAAAGCAAGGAAAAATTCTGGCAAACAAGCTTTTTCCCATGTTGGTGCAGTGGAGTGGAATCGTTTACCGCATGATGTAAGGCAGGCACCACTAGCGTACCTACGGGGGGGGCAGGGGGGGCACTCTGCCCCCCCTGACGATATTTTGAAGACCTTTTTTTTTTTTTTTTTTTTTTTTTTTTGCTTGTCAAATTTTTTCTGGTACGAAAATCTTTATTTTGGTATTGATGACCCCTTTTTTTTTTTTTTTTTTTTTTTTTTTTTTTTTTTTGCTTGTCAAATTTTTTCTGGTACGAAAATCTTTATTTTGTATTGATGACCCCTTTTTTTTTTTTTTTTTTTTTTTTTTTGCTTGTCAAATTTTTTCTGGTACGAAAATCTTTATTTTGTATTGATGACCCCTTTTTTTTTTTTTTTTTTTTTTTTTTGCTTGTCAAATTTTTGGGCGGCCAATTTTGCCCCCCCTGTGAAAAATCCTAGGTACGCCACTGGCAGGCACCCTCTAAACACACATTTACTGAAAGATTCTGGAAAGTGACCCAAAACTAGGTAACGCCCCTCATGAAATTCCTTTAGTAAATGACTAACTCACCTGATACAGTAAAATATATCTTACATATCTATATTTCAAACCAATTTTAGTATACCAATAAACAATTTCACGTGCCTGACACCATGTGGTTGCTGATTCCACTCCACTGAACTAAATGTAGATGACAATAGGTTTTATGTGCATGTTCTGTAATTGTTTTCTAATGTATTTTTTGTTATTGTATTCCAGGGCCTCTAAGTATAACAGTGTTTGTACCACTGACAGAGTCACCCTGGTAAAATAAGACGTAATAAATAAAATAAATAAATATCTAAGGCTCCCATGGACCGATTCCCAACAAATTTGATTTGTGGAGGTATTTCATCATGATCTTTCGAAATATGTTATAAAAAATGCTCAAATGCAAAAAAAAAACATTGTGATGTCATCACTTCTATACTCTATAACTTATTGTGTACGTTAAAACGTTTCTTTCAGCTGTTAAATGCAACTCCAACAGAAGAGTACTAGAAATGTTAGCTATACTTGGAGCTGGTTTTGATTGTGCGAGCAAGGTAGGCATGAACGGTAATAAATATGTGTGTTCATTCTCTATTCATTTGGGATTGTTGTGTTGCTACGAGAAAACACTGGGATGTGTTGGTATTCCATTTCTTCATCACATCTTTCAATTTCAGGGATCGAAGCCCCTGCCCAGCCAACATTATATATATATATATGTAAAGCAGGCATCTGGCTTGAATGGGACTACCCTGCTTTTATAAAAAAAAAACATGAATAAATAAATAAATATATGTGTGCGTGTGTTTGTGTGTGCTATCATCGTGAATATTTCAGCTACATTGTACATGTATATAACATTCGGTGGGTCATTCACTTTTAATACTTATTCTTCTGAAGCAGTTGTCAAATAGCTCGAATATTCATAATCTTGGTATATATTTCATTTCTCTTCTTATGATCTGTGCATCCTTGTCATGCTAATATTTCATTTCATGGAAATGTTTCAACATTTGAAATTGACGTATTCTTCGTTTAATTTTCCTTTCTATTTCTTTTTTTTAATATGTTAATATAATTCTTTCCTCTATGACAACTGATGTTTGCTATGATAAAAGACAATTACTAAAAAATAATTATTTACTTGTAAGCGGGAAATAATGTCACTAATACCACGATTAAACAATCAAAGCGTAACCGATACTTACCCCGATCTAAGACGAACACTTGGCCTCATTACGATTTATGATTTTCGCAATAAACCTGAAAATATGCGTCACCCCACGCCCATAAATCTGGATGATAACTGGTTGATCATTGGTTGACTCCGGTCTCAGCAACATAAGAAAACTTGTAATTTTGTTGCCACTGCTCTGTTAATTAACCAAACACGATCTATTGAATATTATTGATTTTAACCTTCTATTTACACAGTAAAATACTGTATGAAATTTCATACAACGCTATTTACCATGTTTACTATATGAATCTTACAGTAGTTGCTTGAATTATTGAGAGTTCAATACTTAGAATCAAACTTTGTTGTTCAAGAAATTAAACACGTGTTTGAACTGTTTAAGAATTACTGTGAGATTCATATAGTGAACAGCATTGCATAATTTTTATACAACGTTTTTACTGTGTAGAATATTACTTACATGCAATATAGTTTAGTAATTCTCTCAGAAAATTTATTTATTTTCTTTGAGACTAGAAAATGTTGTTAAAAGTTTTTCCCTATTCAAATGCTATTTCCATTCTCTCGTACTGAACAAATCCCATGGAACGACTATTATTTCTTTTCATTTCATTTTATTTATGTTTATGTTTCTCGTTTGACATTTTGTTTCACGTTAAAAGAAAGCAACAACGATAATACAAAATATAAAATTATAGACAATTGGAAAATATATAAGCAACATGATTAATCAGTTATTGATTAACGTGTAAGTCAAAGAAATATGATGGGACCTACATAAAAGCAAGCTTCTATAACTGAGGGTCCGATGAATAATTTGTATGTAATACAGACAGACATATAAAATCTAATGACATTAAAACGGATAGAAATTAATGTAATGACATTAAAGTGTAAATGCACCCTGACAAAAAAAGAGATTATTGTAAAAATAGCAGAAAAAATAACAAAAAATACTGGTAAAGGTTTGAGGAAATTCTATCAAAGATTTTTTTTTTAAGTTATTCAATTTATATTTTTTATTTGTGACGTCATATGCGAGCAACCTCCCATGTATCGTAAATTAAATGGGTTTTATTGTATCTTTAGTATACCAACAGACAAATTCATTCAAATCCGCTCCTGAAAAAAAAGTCATCACGAGCCATTTAAAAAATAATTTATTCATTTTATGTTACACAACAAAATAGGGCAGCTGCTCGTATATGACGTCACAAATCAAATCTTAAAAATCAAGTAGCTTTCTAAATCTTTAATGGATTTTTCCTCAAACGTTCACCAATGTTGTTCATTATATTTTCTGCTATTTTTTAATAAACTTTTCGTCAGACTGTCTTTCCCTTTATACCAGTTTGATGTTCGTTTAAATACAGAATTTGAAAACAGGAGGAGGCTCAACATGCATGAAATCACATTTTGATGGCAATTTTTACGTTTTTGGACACCATTGCCATGTGAAAGGAGGGATAATTAGGGATAAAGCACTTTCAACCAGGTTCCACGGACCCTGTGGAACAGGAACATTACTATACATGCATATTGTTGAAAATGATCTCTATAATCGTAGGGGCTGTGTTTTACTGTTTATCACCATGCGGGTACTTATCATTTTTCATGAAGATCATACATCTATTTGCTTGTCTGTCTTTACTGTTTTTATGTTTTTATTATTTTACCGCATCATCATTATTGATGACATCGCGAGGAAGGCCTACATATTTACCAGTACATGCATGACATGTGGAATGAATGAAATAAAACAGAATTACCATCCCTTTAGGGTAAAATGTTTACCACCACGAGGGTAAATATGTGTCCAATCAATTTTGGGCTGTATTTTACCCAAATGCGGGAAGCATATTGCCCAGTAAGGTTAAAAAAAATAAGCAGCAATTACTTTAGAATGGGCAAAATTTTCATCGCACTGGAAAAATAAAAATGCCTGAAATAAATGCCCATTGTTGCCTGGACACATAATTACCCTCATAGAGCACTTTTACCCAATATTTTTAGAGAGCACTTCTATTATCAATATAACTAATATATGATATATATCATCATTTTGTTATTATCGATATTATCTCTACTGTTATTGTCATGTTTGTTAAAATAATCTTCATCTTGATCATCATTATCATTTATTATCCATATTATCACAATTGTTATTATTATTACACTCTTAAAATAGTTGGGCAAAAGAATGCCCAACTTTTAACCAACCCTGAGCAACATACTGTCCACACAACTATTAGTTAAAATTTGCCCAAATTGGGTGATAAAAACTGATAATTGGGTAACAGATTTGCTCAATTGGATAATAATTGCTCAGAATATATATTTTTTTGCCAACATACATAACGCAATACAGTGGACAGTATGTTGCCCAACATTTTAAGTGTGTACCATTATTATTGTTATTATTATCATTATTATTTAAATTATTGTTCTTATCATTAAGTATTCTTATAATAACTATTATTATTACTATTATTATTATGTATTTTGTTATTGCTGTTATCATTGCTTTCATTATCATTATCATTAGGATAGAAGTAATCGAAGTAGTTGTAGTAGTAGTAGTAGTAGTAGTAGTAGTAGGAGTAGTATAGGTATTATTATTAAGTATTATTGTAATTATTATTGTTATGATCATTATTATGATCATCAAATAATTGATTTTGAGGCCTCTTGGAGTGTCAGTGACGGACAATACAAGTCCTACAATTACTGACTTTTCACTCTCCTTCTCTCTCTCTCTCTCTTTCTTTCTTTCTTTCTTTCTAAAATGTTACCTTCATTTTTCACCCCCCCCCCCCTTCCAGGCGGAGTTACAGCAGGTGCTTGATCTAGGCGTTCAGCCTAATAGGATCATATATGCACACCCATGCAAAGCCAAATCACACCTCATGTTCGCCAAGGAGAACGATGTCCGACTCATGACGTTCGACAACGAGGACGAGCTCGTCAAAATAAAAGAAGTCTTTCCAAAAGCGAGGTTAGATCGACAAAAGATGTTACGTTATCACATTTAGGTGCACTTCTTTCAGGTTTTTTTTTCAAACTTGCTTCTTAGTTTTCATTTTGAAAAAGGAAATTTCCTTTTTGTTTGTTTCGAATTACCACCATTTAATATACCTGCCATATGCTGTTATACTAACTACCACCATGATTACGGCCATGACAAGGCAGATTTGTAAAATAAGGAGGACAATAAACTGATAAACATTTATTGACAGATCTTCTCTTGGTCTTACTGGTGGTTTCGGAAATATGCTGGCAAGATGACATCATTTTAATCTGTTAAAAGAAATGCCTTACATCTAAGTTTCATTTGCACTTGTCAATTGATAAGAGTTCAAATCAATCGAATTAGGTTCATGTAAATTTTCAACAAAACTGGATGAATATTGACGAGGAATGGTGGTATTGGAATAATTATAGTACTTATTTTCAAGGGACTCATGGGAGATGACGTCATCCGTTTTCTCATTGCTAATCCATGATGGCGTATATCATATCATCGGGGTCCCCGATCCCGATTTTTTTCTTTAAAAATGTATTTTCTTTTATCTGACTGTATACCTACGTCAATTGAGGACTTTCCAATTAGCCTACAATATACGATAATTCTTCGGAATATTTTTTAACGTTTTTTGTGTAAGATTTTTTAAGGGTTTATCAAGTGTGCTAAACAAGTTGATTTAGTACCGTACAGATGCTGATAATAAATAATGGTGATAAATGTGTTCAGATGTTTATAAAGCAATCTATAGCAATTAATTTATAATTAGAGTTCGTATTCATACTCAAGTTTACAAGTAGGCTTATCCCACTCACATGACCTGTATATAGATTAGCTGTTTGAATTATAATGCCGGGATCATATGTCAATGAAATTCAGTATATATTATATATATATTGTGAAAGAAATGGACGAAGAGAAAAATGGTAGGCGTAGCTTAAATCAAGGATCCCCAGAGCTATCTGCCCTTTGGAAAATTGGTAATGCCGAAAAAATGTCTCTGCCGGGAATCGAACCCGGGTCCCCAGCTTTGAACGCCGGTGCCTTAACCACTAGACCACAGAGACGGGTTAATGGCTAGGCCGACCCCGATCCGATTGACCGGCAGATAGACAGATTTTTGACACTATACCAATTATAATTTTCTTTGTCGGGAGTAGGTGGGTTTTGAACAATGACAAGCCGCCATGCCTCAGCTGGATCAAAGCTATTCCTTTGATACAGTACACGTATGGGAGAAAGAATACAGATGTGTGAAGTTATACATCATGGTACAACAGCTTTGGCAACTCTTTTTTTATTTTAAATATTGTGAAAGAAAATTATAATTGGTATAGTGTCGAAAATCTGTCTATCTGACGGTCAATCGGATCGGGGTCGGCCTAGCCACTAACCCGTCTAGCCGCGGCGTTCAAAGCTGGGGGCCCGGGTTCGATTCCCGGCAGAGACATTTTTTCGGCATCACCAATTTTCCCAAAGGGCAGATAGCTTTGGGGAACCTTGATATAAGCAACGCCAACCATTGTTCGCTTCATCCATTTCTTTCACAATATATATATATATGTATATATATATATATATATATATATAACAAAAAAAAACAATTCAAAATAGTTCAAATTGGTGAAGCTTTTTTCAGTACTTTTTATTCAATGTTTATACTTTACATATTTCAATAAAAAGAAAAAAAAACAAGAATAGCACCGCGAAAAGTACATTTAAGCAAAATAGCGCCATGGGAATAAAGTGAAGGTAAAGAAAATAAACAGTTGAATGAAATATCAAAGAGAAAATAAAAATATAAAGGAAGTTAAAAGAAAACAATCGTGTTTGTATCTTTATATATATATGTAATGTACATGTAAGTATCCTTGTTTGGCGTCACCTATGCCACGTGGAAGTCGAAAAACAATATCCTTGATGACGGTTTAGTAATTCATCTGGCAAATTTTTTGATCTTCATCAAGACCATGAAAAATAAAAAAATGAAAGTGATCCTTTTTACAGTGTCTTCATTCAGAAGATACAAGTCACTTTTGATTGAAATTTGAAATTGCTCAAACTAGGCAAACTGCATGATCGAATGGCATATTGGGTAACACATCACCAGCATAAAATCATAATTTAACGATTTTCTTTAAAAAAAAAAAAACGGTTACAACTTTGTATCAATAAAACACAGAATTTACTTCCGCGTATTAATTTTTTTTCGAATTGCCCCCCCCCAAAAAAAAAAAATAAATAATACGCGAATATAATAAATTTAGTTTGTTATGTTATTGAATACTAATTGCGCAGTAACGACAGATTTCAATACTTAAAAATGCAATTTATTCTCCATCGCCATGCTTTCTCGTAAATAGGAAGGTATTTTCAGCAGCAAAGTTATTCAAAGTCATTCAATATGCTCAATAAAATTGTATACATTATTGTATACCATGTTCATGATGTTATAGATTTAACTACTAATTTTCCATCTAAAGCATACTTATAAAAAAGCTACGCTCCTCTGCATGCAAATGATCATCGAGGATCGCGGAATCGCAATAAATTGTATAGTTCATGTTTATCATGTTCATGATTTTAAGTATTTTGCTTTGTTTCATTGTTCCTTTTGAATGAGTATTTATCATTAGAAGAAAGTAATGGTACCGATTTGTATGTTTGTTCTAACATCAGTTTATACTCGTACCAAATGAACAAGTGAGGGTCTTTAAACCGAAAGAAATTCATTTCAACATTTCTTAATGTCTTACGCTGTTTGGGAGTAATCCCACTACCCCCCCCCCCCCCCCCCCCCCCCCCCGCGCCGGTGTACCGGCGGATCCTGCGCCTGGCAGATACTGTTCTAGGCACCAAATCCGCCGGCGGATCGTGTTCTACTCTGGCGGATTCAGTACCACTCTCTTCGGAAGATATCGTTCTTGCGCTATCGCGATATCCTTCATTCACATACGTCACGTGGTACGAGAAAACTAGTCAAAAGCGGTAGATTTTATCAATTAAAGCTTGCAGAAAAAGATATTTATGTTATCTCTATGTGATATGAGTGAAAAAATAAAATGCGTAATCTGAAAGGGGAAAATAACGCATTTTCTTGTTTCAACTCTATGGAATTACACCACTTCTAACATTGCGAGGCCGGTGAAAGCATTTTCGAAACCCGATATATTCAGCTGTAAGCGATGACTGCATGAAACTTGCATTTCTGTTTTTAGTTTAAATTAATAGCTTTCGATTTGTCTGATTTATCAATTAAATTTTGGGGTCTGGTCTGGGTCTTTAAATAGTCCACACTTAGTCTTCATTCAACTGTCAATGTCTGCTGCACTACTAGTATACAAATAATTTTCCCCCAAGATAATGCTTGTATTCAAATAACATGCATTTGTTAATTTATTTCATACCTATTAATTTATTGCAGTATGAAAAATCCTTCTTATCACAATTTTAGGGATAAATTGGGCACAATATGCATCGATTAATACACTGAGTATTAAATGAAGGCAAACAATGGCAGTTTCGATAATTAAAATCAGTATTTTGTATTAAAGGGATGGTCTGGGCTGAAAATATTCATATCTTAATACATAGAGTAGAATTCACTGAGCAAAATGCTGAAAATTTCATCAAAATCGGATAACAAATAATAAAGTTATTGAAGTTTAAAGTTTAGCAATATTTTGTGAAAACAGTCGTCATGAATATTCATTAGATGGGCTGATGATGTCACATCTCCACTTTCCGTTTTCTTATGTTATTACATAAAATCATATTTTTTTCATTATTTCATACTTGTGTGAACAATATGTCTCTTTTATAATGAAATAAGTTGCAGCAATAAATATCTAATGCACTAAATCAATTGTCAATTCAATTTTTCTAGTTCTTAGAGGAAAAAAATTGAATAAACCTAATTTCATATAATAACATACAAAAGAACAAGTGGAGATGTGACATCATCAGCCCACCTAATGAATATTCATGACGACTGTTTTCACAAAATATTGCTAAACTTTAAAATTCAATAACTTTGTTATTTGTTATCCGATTTTGATGAAATTTTCGGCATTTTGCTCAGTGAATTCTACTCTATTTGTTAAGCTATAAATACTTTCAGCCCGGACCATCCCTTTAAGCTTTCTAGAGGGAAGTATAAATAATGATCACTGCAAATGAAATTCTTGATTTACGAAATTCCAATGTATTACTATTATTTCCTCCACATTTTCTCGTATATTTTTTTTTATTTTCTCTCCCTCCCCTTCCTCTTTCTGTTTCTTCTTTTTGGTGCTATATTACCCACGCGTATACGCCCCAGATATATTATTCATAATGTGCCAGGAAGGTTACGAAACTGGTAAAGAGGCAAAAGGGGCGAAATGAGCAGGGATAGAAAGAAAGGCAAAACAAATAAAGAAATGAAAACCAGGAGGGTATAGTGAAAAACAAAAGATATAAAGGAGAAATTATATTTCACTAAAGATCCCATATTGATCTTAAAATTAGATGACTGAGAGGTAAATTAGGGAGCACCAAACGGTACGTGGCGTATCTAACTTTTGTCCGGGTGAACTTCCGGTCCCCTTTAATTAATTCAGATTCCTTAACATTGAAAAAAAAGAATGTTTTTTTTTATTCTTTTTTTTAAATACATGAAAAATTAAAAATAGGCTTACAATTAACTACATAAGAAGTTGATCACGTTTTGACATTCTTTTTTGATGTTTGTTAGAAATATCAAATTTATGTTTTTACCAAAAATTAGCATTCTACAAGCAATAATATTATGAGCAAACAGCAAAACATAATTGTTTTCATACATAATTTGCATCATTTATTTTGAAATATGAAGTTTTAACTTGTTGAAATTTTTCTAAACATTTGTAGTTTAAAAAACCTATAGGCCTATATGGGGTGCAAATTTTCGCCAAACAGTCTGGCAAACTGACACTAAACATGGTGTGAAAAAGCACAGTTAAAGAGGTCGATGCATACTGCGGACTGAAAAAAGGAATAAAAATTCACAAAATAGAATGATGAAAATTTCATCAAAATCTTATAATAAATAGCATAGTTTTGGCGTATGTGCCAGGTCTATGTAATACATGAAATATCGAGACATCATTTCTCCTATTAATCCTCATCCCCATCGAGCCCTTTGTCAAAAGCTGTATGGATCCGCCCCTGAATAAGAATTCACTAAAGGCGGACGAACCCCCCCCCCCCCCCATCGCGATCGAGCTGCAGAGCCGCGCATGCGCGCGCTGCCGAGGTTGTCTGTCCAAATCAACATTAAACGTACAGTCAATAGAACCAAATCCGCCGAGGAACCAAATCTGCAAACATCAAGCCGCGTCAAACCCGGCGGATATGGTTCCGATTAAAAACGATATCGGCCATTTAAAACCATATCTGCCGGCGGATACGGTATCCGCCGGTGGAACCAAATCCGCCGCTACACCGGCGGCGCGTTTCCGTTTTACACCCTGGCGAAGGCAATCTCCGCAAAAATAGCTACAAAGCGACTAGTGAAGAGTCTAAAGTTTGTTTACATTATCAGCTGGGCGCGCGATGCAAAAGTCCGCATCGAAGATATCTGCAGAACATGTGCAAATGCAGCTAAGCTTATTACTATTGTAAAGATGGAAAGGGATAACGATGGTAGATACCTTACATTCGACTGTGAATTAGATGGAGTTAGAATGATATTAGGAAATGTTTATTTCCAACTAGGAACAAGGCAAATGAACAAATAGAAGAGTCCTGCAAAAGATCAATATCATTATAAATAAAAATTATCTCAGTCATGTTATTATATTAGGTGGTGATTTTAATATGATATTAGATGATAAATTAGATGATAAGGGGTCAACCATACAGGTGAAATCTAGATTTAAAACAGAATTTTTGGAGTTCATGGACAAATTTCAATTAATAGATATTTGGAGGAAAATATATCCAGGAAAACAACAGTTTTCTTTAAGACAGAAGACACTACCTATTCAAAGTAGGCTAGATTATTGGATAATATCAAAAGAAGTTGAAACATTGGTGCTGGAATATGACATTTTACCGTAACTCCAGACCATTCTGGAATCTTGCTTACCTGTAGTAGTGGAAAAAAAGAAGTGAAGCGAGGTCCTTCATATTGGAAATTCAATTATTATGATAAAGAATATATGTTCTGCTATGAAAAATGAGATTCTTAGTTCAGTGGAAAAAGCAACACAGAAATGTCTTTTCTAATTACTCATTGCTTTGGGGCTTTATTAGATTAAAGATTAGAGAGTGTACTCGAAAATATTATAAAGAAAAGGCACGAGAAAGAAATAAGCTGATTTTAGAGTCCAAAGTGAAAGACTTATGGGGCGTTGCAAGAAAGTTATGTTGCAATTGATTGCAAATCGACTGCAACTTTGCAGTCGATTCCGATCGACTGCAACTAGCAATCAATCGCCAATTTGCGTTGCAAGAAAAAGGCTTGCGATTGAACGCAAGTTGCAGCTGACCTGCAGACGATTTGCAGCTGTAAACAGGGTCTGCAGCACAAGACTAGCCGAAAAAGCAAAATAATGGCTTGCAACAATCCTGTTTGTGGAAGAGAGTAAGTAGAAAATATTCATTTTTCAGACAATTCTTTCTCCATTATGTATGTTTTTAGAGAATTTATATATTTTAGACCTATGCCAGGGAAAAAAATTATTCTGAAAAAAGTGAAAATGTATCTTTATCGCCGGTCGAAATTTCACCTTCAACAAATTTTCTACCGTACAATTTCAATCCCAGTCCCACACTTGACTTTTTGTGTCGGTAATGCACGGTTGTATCAACAACACGGCAGGTCTTGTATTGTACATATGTTTATTATCATCATGTTTGATTCTTGTTACCTTGGTATTTTTTTCTTATGCCTATTATTGCCATTGTTGTAAGTTGTTATATTTCTTCTATGCCCCCAGGAGGGGCCGTCAAAGAAATAAAATCATTGTCATTGTCATTGTCATTGTCATTGCCGGTGCAGTGCTGTTAAAAATCACCCAGAAGCAAGTAAATGTGTAGGCTCTACTTATGTATGAAACATCGAAAATGACCTTTAAAGATTATTTGTGTTCCTATTTGAAATGATTTTTAAAGTTATATATCGGTTTCAACGGCGAATAGCCATCCAGTAAATAGAAATTAAAGACTTCCATTACACTCTAGACATTTCCCAAAAAAAAAATTCCTCTCCATTTGACTCTCTTTTTTTAAGAGTCTGTCTAACGTTACCTCGAGCGAAGTTCGTGCAGGCCCTACTCCACTTCACTACTGCTACACTACGCTCCACCTACCCGAACTTCGAGACTGAACTCTACATATTTCGAGTGACAAAGGTGGGATTTAATGGGGGGAAAATAAAAAATTCATGCAACATCACTATCTTTAAAAACAATTAAAACTAATATTCTTACTTTTCACCAAGTTTCACTTCTTTTCCATGCTTCTATCAGTCTAAAAATGAGTGATTTAGAGCCAACATGAAGTTCCTCACACAAATAACTAATTCGCTATTATCGCACGTGCATGCAATGTTTGGAAATCGGCAGCAAATTATTTATACGTGTGAGGAACTTCATGTTGGCTCTAAATCACCCATTTTTACACTGATAGAAGCATGGAAAAGAAGTGAAACTTGGTGTAAAGTAAGAATATTAAATTTAATTGTTTTTAAAGATCGTGATGTTGCATGAATTTTATATTCCCCCCCCCCCCCCATAAAATCCCACCTTTGTCACTCGGAATATCAGATAGAGTTCACGGTCTCGAAGTTCGGGTAGGTGGAGCGTAGTGTAGCGGTAGTGAAGTGGAGTGGAGCCTGCACGAACTTCGCTCGAGGTAGTCTACCGTTAACCTCCCTTTTTATGACTTTCCTTGGCCTGGCCTGGGATAAAGTGAAAATTTTGCTGTGTCGACTTTTGTCTTTGGAGGATAAAAAAATATATATTTATTATTATTATTTTTTTCTATTTGGGGGGGGGGTTCTCCAGACTCCGTATATCTCGCCAGACAAGAAAAAAAAACAAAGGTATAGGGGGTCTACATGTATTGGGCTACTTTTCAGAATCTATTGGCCACATCTGCCACATTCTTGGGGAAGTTTTAACATTGAATAGGATGTTGCCCGCCCAGGGCTCTTTTTTTAATATTCTTACGGGCAGATTGCACAAGAGGTTCTTAGCAAGGACAGTCTATTTGTGTCGTTGATTTGTAATGATGTGCCGTATGAGTCACATTTTTAATATCCATCTCATATAAATATAAAAAGATATACATGTAAATACATTTATTTTTTTGATTCAATATGTAGATCTACTATGCCGGGGGGGGGGGGAGGTACTTAGATTTGGTTTGGACAAAGGTGTACGGCTCTAAGTTCGAAACCCGTACCCATATTTACAGGTAATTTTGGCTAAAAAGGTACCCATTATTAGGGATTCATTACAGGGGCGGATCCAGGATTTCCAAAAGGGGGGGGGGGGGGCACATTTTCGACTGGAAAACTTGACAAGCAAAAAAAAAAAAAAGATTATCGCCCAAAATGTAAGGTCATTTTGGATTTGCACCTAAGACATTGGAGTAGAATATGGACCCATGTTTAAGGACATTATCTAAAAATTGGGCCATGCTTAGGGATTTTCCAGCATAAAACCATACGCCATGTTTAGGGATTTCTTCAAAAAAGGCGACCCATTCCTGCGGCATATCCCCATATGCCTTATCTCGTGAGTACCCCCCCCCCCCCCTCGGGCTACTATGTAGCTGACTCTTGGTTTTTATGCAAGCACATGAGGTGCTATATAGATGACATATTTTTTTTCACTTTAAATTGTTTAATGGATGATTACAATGCTTTTCCAGGTGCTTTCAGTTAAAGGGTGTCTCATTATTAATATTGAATGCATAATCATGATTTTTTTTTTTACATCTTTCCACATCAAGCACAATACTCGGGGGTGGGGGGGGCATATGGCATATGGTCCCCCTTGACATTTTTCAGAATAAATCTGCCACTCAAAATTTTATTTCCGCACCGCTGACTGACGTTTTACTTTCAAGTCTCACACAACTTTTGATACTAAATTTGCCTTTCCCAGGTACAGGGTCAGGAAATTTTGCAACATTATGTTTGTTTAAGTACATGTCAGACAGAAATATGATTACATCTAAAAAGTCAATATTCATAACTGGGTAATTTTTTTTTATTGACAATAGTAATTTAATGTCACTGATGAACTTTGTCTTGAAAATAATAAAAAAAAAATTTAAGAAGTTAAGAAAAAATATTTATAAAAAAACATGAATAGAAAGGAATTTATTTTGATACCAGATTTTTTAAAGTAAAGTTGTTAGGATTGCGCTAGAAAAGAATATGTACACCAAAGTTTGGCATTCTATTACGAGCTTTTTTTTAGTAAATTAAAGCAAAAGGTAGGATTTCATAATTTTTTTAATTGCGCCGCCAATGGCTGAGGAACCATAGTGCCCCTCCCCAGGCCAGAAGTGACTTTAATCAAAACACCCTTGGACTACTATTATGATTAACACACTGGCAACTGAGCTTAACTTGTATATTAATTTCATGAATATGTTTTATCTCTTTGCTTTTTGCTTTTAATTGCTTACTACAGTTATGACAAAGAAGTCTGGAACCTCAGAACCACCATAACTGTGTCTGCTACAATGTGTGTTCTTGCAACCAGCTGATTGATTCATTTTATCAACTCTTGAATGGTAGGTTACATGTAAACTGTATTATTATTAATAATTCACCATGATCGTAATGGGGATGAGGGTGAAATCTGTACACATTGACCCAAGGATAATGCAAAATGAAAAAGGCTAACACAAATCTCTATCTTGACTGGACTTCTCAGCAATGAAGACATCCCATTGATGGGGGGAGGGGAGGGGGTGGTTGTGCTCATCCAAGGTGTACTGTATGAAAGTGTGTATTTTGCTTTCATTGATTTAATTTATTGCATATTTTAATTTCCATGATTCTTTTATTTGGGGAAAAACAATCAGTTCACACTTTTTTAGATTACTTCATGGCAAATTGCCAATTACTATGGTCTCAGGAGTAAGCCACTATCCCTCTATCATATCATCATTTGGGTGCAAACAACGCCCTTAATACCAGCAGACATAGGGGCATTTCTGCACCGATGGGTGCACACAAATGTTTTGCTAAGGGCGTTCTTGCACTGAAAGGACAAAATTTGAACTAACCCAAGCTATGTATAGTTATGGGCTTGCATTATTTCCCATATTATTATTTTTTTATGAACAGGTTGATTATCAGAACTGAATTCAGAGCTGCTCCTGTCTGTAGCAGGGGCCGCGGAACCGGGGGGGGGGGGCTTCAGCCCCCCCCCCCCCCCACTTTTTTCCAAAACCGTGTACAAAAACATAAAAATGACCATATGATTGTGATTTTTAGCATGGTCAGCCCCCCCCCCCCCCACTTTTGGCTCAGCCCCCCCACTTTGAAAACCGTTCCGCGGCCCCTGTGTAGTAACATCATTATAAGAGTGGACTACAGAATGAGGGCGTTGCTTGTTTAAAAACTTCACTCCATGGAGCTCTCCAAATTCATCTCAAATTAGACTGCTTCTGGAAACCAGATTTGTTCCTTCAAGCAGAGACGCTTGTGGCTTTCCTGACTGGACTTCTATGGATTCTTCATGCCAACCTTAAGAACTGTGGTCTTCTGCATGATACACATCAATTTCAAACAAGACATTCTGTGGTGAAACACTTGATGTAGATGATATGAAATTTAACTGAATATAACTGAATCTCAGAAGTAATTCCTCGGGAGCAAGAAACATTGAAAAATGAAAATAAAAGGTCCATCAATAATGAATGTCTTGAGCAGTGTTCTTTTTTGTGCACAGATCAATGGATCTTTTCAAGTCCAAGCAGGGATGTAGTCAATGCTGACCTCGAGGCAACATTTTGCTGGCCTTGGTCCGAGTCACTGTACAGAATCTATGGGAAGTTCTCTCAAGCTGCCTCATGACTCGGAAGAATCAGCCTCGACCTCATCCCTGTATGCAAGTGTGATATATATCTACGATGCAATCTCATGATTAAAGAGAGAGAAACAAGAGAGCTTCAGATTTTGAAGTGTAGCAATCTCCTGAAATGCATGTTTTATTTGAAAATCAAACTAAAATAACTTAATTGGGCATGTTATTCATTATGATATGTATGAATGAAAGCATTTAAGCAATTTAGTGCTCTTGCAAAACATATTCTGAGTTGTATTTACTGCAAACGCTCAGAAATATTGATAAGCATTTGCCAGTGCATGAAGTGTTTTAATAAAGAGTGGCTTTTGTGCCTATGGAGAGTTATTATTTTTTCAACATTTCTTCATACAAATTATTTCAGAAATCACAATTTGAATATTCCATGACCTCTGATAACAAGAGCAGAATATTTTTGGTGATTGACACACTTTAAAATGATATTAGGAGAGAATGTACTGAAATTGTGTGAAAATAATGGCATGATTGCTGAAGAGGCCTATAAAGATTGAAAATAACATTATTTCAAGTTTTTCTTGAAAAAAAACCCATGGAAAATTGAAAATGGCATAATTTACACAAGTTTTCAAAACAAAATACAAAAAAAAAAAATTTGCAGAATTTCTAGTACACAAGCCTATGGACAATCAATTGAACGTAAATCGAACGCAAATTTTGCGCATCCTCCAAAATCTTACATAAGTTACGTTCGATTTGCAATCAATTGCAAAGCTTGCGCTTGATCTACGTTTAATTGATCAAACGCAACTTCTTCTTGCAACAGGATTGAACGTAACTTGCGTTCAATTGCAGATTTGCGTTTAATCGGAGGACTTACGCTCAATTTTGGGAGTTGCGTTCGATTTGCGTTCAATCGCAAGTTTCTTGCAACACCCCATTAGAACAGCAAATTGCTGTGAATAACTGATGTTTTGCGGAAGAATTTGGAGGAAAAAAGAGAACTCCTTAAGAAGTTATCTGACTTTGGCCTTGATGGTCTCAAAGTAAGGTCACGCGGGGCCTGGAGTGAAAAAGGGGGAAAGAATTTTGCATTTTTGAACAACTTGTGTTATCAAACAAACGTAAATCTGAGATTCATAAATTAATAGGTGAAGATAATCAGATACATAGCGACAAAGATGAAATTCTAAGAATCATCAAATTATTATACAGTTCCTTATATTCTTGTAAGAGTTTGCAATGATGTTGAAAATTTACTGAAAAAATCCCTTTCATCCAAGGTATTACCTAATTATCAGAAGACAATAAAAAATAGATGTGAAGGTAAATTAAGCAAAAGTGAATGTTTTGAGGCTTTGAAAAGCATGCAACTTAATGAATCCCCAAACAGAATTCTACTCCACGTTTTGGTGTGTAATTGATGACCTATTGGTTGATTGTTTAAATGAAACTTTTGAAAAAGGTGAGTTGTCTGCATCACAGAAATGGAGAAATCACTCTAATTGAAAAAGTAGGTAATTAAAAAACTATAGTTCTTGCCAAAAGAATTAAAGAGATTCTCCCCGAAATTATACAGGTTGACCAGGTTTATGGATACATTAATAATCGAAATATAGGCGAAGCAGTTCGTCTTTATATTGATGATATTTTGTTTCAGGCTTTGAATAACAATATAAAAAGCTCTTTATTAGCGGTGGATTTTGAAAAAGCATTTGACTCTGTATCGCATGAGTTTATACGAAATGTATTAGAAATGTTTGGATTTGGTGTATCTTTTAGACAGTGGATCAAAACTTTGTATAGTGGAGCATGTAGTTGTGTTATGAATGGTGGCTTCACAACTGGTTATTTTGATATACAGAGGGATCCCCTCTCGCCTTACATTTTTTTTTTATCTATTGAATTACTTGCAAATGTTATAACAAATTATACAGGGGTTAGGGGTATTTTATTGGCTCAGAATGAAGTTAAACAAGTGCTGTATGCTGATGATGTGTCGATTTTTGTACGAGATGAACGGTCCTTAGAAAGACTTGAATTACTTTTTGATGTTTTTGGTAAATTAAGTGGTCTCATATTAAACAAGGATAAAAGAAATGTAATGAGATTAGGAATTAACCAGTACAAACCAGGACTCTGTCCCAAAAGGATGGAGTATGGTTAAAGAAGTGAAGATTTTGGGAATACATTTTACCATGGATGTGAAGGTCAAAGAAGAAATGAACTACAAAGAAATATTAAGCAAAATAAAATAGCTATTGAGTTTGTGGAAGCAAAGAGATTTGACCATATTAGGGAAAATTCATCTTCTAAAAACGTATGCACTTTCAAAACTGATTTATGTCTCATCTTTGATTGTGGCCCCGAAGTGGGTTTATGTGGAAATAGAAAGAATCACATTCTAATTCATTTGGAATGGACAAGATAAAATAAAAAAGAAGCACAATGTATCAAAACTATGAAAATGGAGGTTTACGAGTAACAAATTTTGAAGTTTTTATTTAAGTACAACGTGTAATGTGGATGAAAAGATTAACATATTGTAACAATCAGATGAAATGGAAAACGCTGTTCAATAGTTTATGTAAATCAATTGGTGGTGATCATTTTTCAATGTAATTATAATACCGCCAAGATCAGAGCAAAGTTACCAACATTCTATGTTGAAATGTTAAGAGTTTGGCAATGAATGGAAGAATGTAGGACAAAGGAGAAGGTTTGTGTTTCAAACACTATAAAATTTAATAACAAACATGTATTTATTGATAGCAAAATGGTATTTGATATAAAACTCTATACTCATAACATATTTAAACTTATTTATTTGATTGATGGAAACGGCCACTTAAGGCCAGTATCTTACTTTTCAAACCGCGGTTTGGACTCTAATGATATTTTAAAAATATCATGGTATTATGATGCTCTGCCAATTGGATGGTAACGTTCATTCAGGATTAATCCATTACAAAGTAATCAGTCCCATGACGACCATATCTCTTTACAACAGTACTATTGGGAAAAATGTATCTCTAGACAAGATTAGTTCAAAACAAATATATATATATATATATTATTAACGGTTTAAAAAAGACGGATGACATGCATAAATCAATCGTATTTTTTCAAGTTTAAACGTAAATCAAATTCGGCATATTTTCATGAGACCGCGTTTTTCTACAGTGCATTGTAAATTTAGGAAATTTCAGTTTAAACAGCTGCACGGGGTTATTTACACAAATGATAAACTTCATACAATAGGTTATATTTCATCTAACAAATGTTCGTTTTGTTACCAAGAAGTTGAAACTCTTGATCACTTATTTAAAAGTTGCCCGAATGTTCAAGCACTTTGGAAAAATATTGGACATAAATTAAGGTTAAAAGAATTGGAGAATCTCTCCATGGAATACACTTTGTTAGGGACTCAAGTTCAAATAGGATAAAATGTTTAAATACAGTAATTTTAATAGTTAAAAAAAAGAGATTTATTCTGCAAGGCAGGAAGCTGTTTTGCCAGCTGTTGGAATCATAATAAAACATTGTAGAAAATATAAGGTAGAGGAATATAGGATTGCACAAGAGAGGAATACCTTGGCAATTCATCTCCAGAAATGGGAACAGGTTGATTTAGAGTAACGAATGGATGCGTATATTTCATTTTTATTATTACTTTTTTTCTTTTCCAAGTATGTACATGTATTAAACAATGTTTTGTCATATTAGTCTTATGTTATGTAATTTTTAGTAAGTGTGATCAAAATAATGTTACCTTCAATAATTATTTGCAATATTTATTTCGTCTTGTAATGTTTTGTAATACATGTATGATATGTTTGATTATGAATATATTGAAATTAAAAAAATTGTTTCAAAACAAAAAACTATACAGGTTCAACACGAATGTCATGGAAGAAGAGGATGACATTCCGTCACCGTTGTTGGTCGCCGTCGTCGTCGTAGTAGTAGTCGTCATAGCCATGTAGTAGTTAATGTAGTTATATATACATTTATTATTGTTATTGCTATTTTTATTATTATCATATTTTTATCATGATGATTAGTAGTAGTAGTAGTATACTATATCATTAGCATATCATTTTGAAACTTTTATAAGATTGTTAATCATAATTTGCATAGTTTGTTATCAATATTATTTTCATTACTATTATTATTGTAACTATTATTACTATTATTATCATTATTATTATTGATAGCGTCATTGTTATGAACAGTAGTAGTAGTAGTAGCAGTAGTAGTAGTAGTGGTAGTAGTAGTAGTAGTAGTAGTAGTAGTTATAGTATTATTAATCATTTAAGTATTATATTTTTTGTTCTTCTCATTCGATCTTCTTCTTCATCTTTTTCTTCTTCTTATCATCATCACTAGTATCAATATTACATTATTATTATTAGTGAGTAGTATATAGTAGTAGTAGTAGTAGTAGTAGTAGTAGTAGTAGTAGTAGTTGTTGTTGTAGTAGTATCGGTGGTAGTAGGAGTAGTAGCTAGAACTAGTATATTTTAATTCATCGTTTAGAATCCTTTTGAAACAATTATGAGTGGAAACAACTGGACTTCTAGATGATGTAGATTCTCCTTCGTTTTGTATTATTTTCTAGTCTTATAATTATTATTACCGCTAACTAAATTAATTTTGGCTATTGCCCGAATTCTAGGTTTTTCACCTCCTTGTGTATGACGCCACTGTAAAACATGTTCGTATATATAATTTGTACGACTGCTCTCTAGCTAGCTCTGTACATGAACATGATGAAGGGTATACGTAGCCACTGAACAGTGGCTGTAGTTTGCATGCGGTGGTGGGCCGTGGGTATGGGCGGCCATAAGGGCCAAAATTAACGTCATCTTAAACAAACAAAACACAGTAAAAACAGACAAAGGACATAAACAAACAAACAAAACTTCTTACGGTGAAAGGTCTATGTCAAACAAACAAAGGACGATCACAAACGAACAAAGGACGATTACAAACGAACAAAGGACGATCACAAACGAATAAAGGACGATTACAAACGAACACAGGATGATTACAAACGAACAAAGGACGATCACAGATAAACAAAGGACAATTAAAAACAAACAAAGGATACTTGCAAACAAACAAACAAACAAACAAAGGATGATTAAACACAAACAAAGGACGACCAAAAACAAACGAGAAACAAGTTAAAACAAAGGACGATTGGGCCGGGCAATCAAAGCACAATCACAAAGAATTTATCAATACTGATTCCAAATAAAGAAAGGATGTTTCGAAAATCGTATAAGGATGATGAGAAATGAACAAAGGACGTTTAGAAAAGGACGAAGGACGATCAGAAAAGAACTGGACATAATAGGACAGTAGAGGGTGTCCTACTCGACACCATACAGCTTATATAGCGCTAGCTGCAGATATGAGCGCTGTATTTCTGTTAAGTATTTTCGATTGTTAATGCCAATGAAGCCAATCCAGTGGAATAAAAATGAGAATCGAGCTTAGTCTTTTCTCCAGACCCAGTTAATTAAAACTGGTGGAATATATGTCTTTGTTGTTGTTTTAACTTATGCGGTGCTTATTGTGAATATATGCCCTAAGAGTAAATTGAGAATCAAAGGTAGTCTTTTCTCCAGACCCGGCTTCTTATAACTAAAAACTAAAACCTTATTCATATAGCACAAAAGTGCAAAGTCTTTTTTCCAGACCCAGTTAATTCAAAGATTATAATATAAGTCCAAAGTCTTTTTTCAGACCCGGTTGTTTCAAAAATTATAATATAAGTCCAAAGTTATTTTTCCAGACCCGGTTGTTTCAAAAGTTATAATATAAGTCCAAAGTCTTTTTTTCCAGATCCGGTTGTTTCAAAAATTATAATTTAATTCCAAAGTCTTTTTTTTTCCAGACCCGGTTATTAAAAAATTATAGGTCCAAACTAAGATACCATAATGATAATCCAGTGGAATAAAAATGAAAATCGAGCTTAGTCTTTTCTCCAAACCCTTTATTCAAAAATTATAAATAACAATACAACAACAACAAAACAGTATAGAGACCCCATAATCGTATTAATGGTGGATAACATGGACATATAGCGTAGCCTTTCAGCCAATTATTTTTTTTTCTCAAAATAACACATTTATAGTATTAATTAAAAAAAATCAAAATCTAAGACCAAACAATCCTTCAACCTAAGAACCTGTTTTAAAAAGAGGTGTAGAGCGTTGTCTTTATTCCAGACCTAATCATTAAAAAAAATACAAAAAAACTTCTAATGTAAGACCCTATCATATTCTTTTTCTTGTGGAATAACACGGGTTTTAAAACGTACTCTTTCCTCTAGACCCGGTCATTTAAAAGAATGAATCTAAAAAAATTCAAATCTAAGACCAATCTTCAAAAGTAACACCCAGTAAAAAAAAAATGTTTTTACCCCACACCCATTTTTTTTTAAAAATAATACTGAGATCCCTTCAAAACATTGTAATAATGCATGGGTAAAGCAAACATCCTTTCTCCAGACTCGGTTATTATTTGAAAAAAAAATAGTTTTTACAAATATTCTAAAACGAATACCCAATAATCTCATTACCGTGGAATAACATGAAGATCGACTGTAGACTTTCCTCCAGACACAGTTATTTCAAGAATAAAAAAGCAATAAAACCCAACCCCAACAACGAATCTAAAGGCGACCGCACACCTTACGACTGGTCTGCGACCCGATTTTAGAATAAAATGTAGTGGAATTTGATGCTAATACTGAGACTTGGAATATCTTACTCTGTAATGTTCTAAATCATCTTACGAATACCTATGATCAAATTTGTGACTATATTATCATTCTTCTTAGAATAAAAGCGAATTTAATATCTAGTCGTAATGACGTCATAGCAGTCGTACGATTGGCTACGATTTGAAACTAATTTGGACTTTACTCCAAAACAAGGGCTTGTAATCTTTCAAAATGGCTATAATATTAATATTTCAATTAATTTTAACCTCAAATAAAATTATATGTTCCATTCACATCTTCAGAAAATGAGCAAAAAGCGATTTTTTCCAAAATCGGGTCGCAGACCAGTCGTAAGGTGTGCGGTCGCCTTTAGAACCAACAATCATCCAAATTAAGACCATGTAGAAAAGCACATGTTAAGAACGTTGTCTTTATCGAGACCCAGTCATTTAAAAAATAATTTAAACAATCTTAAAAACATTAGTCTTTGTCATATTCTTATTCCTGTGGAATAACATGAGTATTATTGTTAGTCTTTTGTCTAGACCCGGTTATTTAAAAGATAAACAAAAAATGAAAAAAAATCAAAGCTAACATCAATCTTTAAAATTAAACCCAGTTAAAATGGTTGGGTTTAGAGTGTTGTCTTTACCCCACACCCAGTTCTCTTAAAAATACAAATTACGCGAAACAATTAATCTTAAAACTTGGACCCCAGCATCTTCCAAACTACAAAAACCCTGTGATAACGTGTACCACAAAAAGCGAAAAAAATAATGATAGGCGTAATTATTCATATTTGAAGGAAACGTGCTTTATAACCCAAGATAATTCAACATCGTTATTCTACATCAAGGATAATCTGGGTCTTTGTCAATATTGTCTGTTTGTTCTTTTTGTTTCCTATAATTTCCTTCTTTGAAATAACTGGGTCTGGTGGAAAGATTACACCATATTTCCATGTCATTCAACATGAATAAGATTGTGGGCCTTTGTTTTACTATTAATATATATCTTTTTCATGATTTGTTGTTTTTAAATAACTGGGTCTTGAAGAAAGACTACGCTATGTTTTCAAGTTATTCAACATCAATGAGATTGTTGGGTCTTTGTTAATACTGTTCTTTATGATTTTCTATTTTAAAATATCGGGGCTGGAACAAAGACTACACCATATTTCGATGCTATTCAATGTTGAAAAGATTGCGGTGTCTGTTCTTGGTTGTTGTTGTTTTGATTTTGAATGATTTTTTTTTAAACTGGGTCTGGTGGAAAGTTTATGCTATATTTACATTTTGTTCAACATTAATAAGATCGTATATTGTAATTTTTAACCGGGTCTGGAAAAACGACTTTGCACTTTTGTTATAATTTTTTAAACAACCGGGTCTCGAAAAAAAACTTTGGACTTATATTATAATTTTTGAAATAAACGGGTCGACTTATATTATAAGTTTGGAATTAACAGGGTCTGGAAAAATATACTTTGGACTTATATTATAATTTTTGAATTAACCGGGTCTGGAAAAAAGACTTTGGACTTGTATTATATTTTTTGAACAACCGGGTCTGGAAAAAAGACTTTTAACTGTGCCATATGAACGCATTACTATAGGGTTTTTAGTTTTTAGTTTTAAGTAACTGGATCTGGAGAAAAGACTACGCTTGATTCTCAATTTACTTTTAGCGCATATATTCACAATAAGCACCGTATAAGTTAAAACAACAACAAAGACATTTATTCTACCAGTTTTAATTATCAGGGTCTGGAAAAAAGACTTTGCACTTATATTGTCATCTATATCTCTGCCATCTTGTAAAGCTGAAATAAGTCTTGCAGTACGTTTTCTATAATGTTGCTTGTGATGATGGCCTCCATTGGCATTAACAATCGAAAACACTTAACAGAATACAGCGCTCATATCTGCAGCTAGCGCTTATCGTGTAGGACACCCTCTACTGTCCTAATATGTCCAGTTCTTTTCTGATCGTCCTTTGTCCTTTTCTCAACGTCCTTTGTTCATTTCTCATCATCCTTATTCGATGTTTCGAAACATCCTTTCTTTATTTGGAATCGGTATATTCTTTGTTGCCCGGCCCAATCGTCGTTTTTTTCAAACTTGTTTCTCGTTTCTTTTTGGTCGTCCTTTGTTTGTTTTTAATCATCATTTGTTTGTTTGTTTGCAAGTATCGGTTGTTTGATTTTAATTGTCCTTTGTTTGTCTGTGATCGTCCTTTGTTCGTTTGTAATCGTCCTTTGTTCGTTTGTAATCGTCCTTTGTTCGTTTGTGATCGTCCTTTGTTCGTTTGTAATCGTCCTTTGTTCGTTTGTGATCGTCCTTTGTTTGTTTGACATAGACCTTTCACCATACGAAGTTTTTGTTTGTTTGTTTATGTCCTTTGTAAGTTTTTACTGTGTTTTGTTTGTTTAAGATGACGTTAATTTGGGCCCTTATGGCCGCCCATACAACATGGCCAAAGTTTGTTGATCCTAAATGACCTTTGACCTTAATCATGTGACGTGAAACTCAGGCAGGATATTTAGTGATACAGTAGCTTTGTACACAATTAGTCGTCCATGGATAATGATTCAATTTATTATACATCAATTTATTCCATCAATTTTACTTGCTAGAACTTACAAAGATAATCAAATTAACAATAGATAGTGAACTTCAATGATAAAATCTTAAACTACTTATTCTATCACTTACTGTCTGTATTGTGCATTAAACATTAATGAAATATTATTGGAAAATGTACATATCATGAGAGGTTACGTCCATTTTTTTAATGGATACTGACGGTTATGCAAGTTTGTTTTTATCTCTCTCTCTCTCTCTTTTATTCGGGACAACCAGTTATTGACCTGAATGCGTTTGACTTGGTCTTAAAGAAATACCTTTTGGACTTCCTTGAGGGCATAGAGCAAAAAGATGGGGACTACATCAGGGCCCCGTTTCATAAAGGACTTGAAACTGTTGTAACTTTGCCGCTATGACAATTTACCATGGAACCCTTGATTCTGATTGGCTGCTGAGCCCTGTTACCATGGTAGTTGCCATAATGGCAAAGTTACAACAATTGCAAGTCCTTTATGAAACGGGCCCCTGGTGGCCGTTTCATAAAACAGTTGAATGACAGGTGATCCTTTCTTGAGGTAAATGATATTCACCATTAAAAATGTTTAATGGTGATTATTTTGCGCGTAAAAAATAGTTCACCAGTCGTAAGCCGCTCAGCTTATGAAACACGCCCACCCGGTAACCTCTGGTATTATTTGAACACATTAAGAAAAATCAGACAAACAAAACACTGACAATTTGATCAAATCTGACAAGGAATAACAAAGTTATGGCATTTTAAAGATATGCATTATTCCGGTGAAAGCGTTCTGGGCATGTCTTTATGAATATTCATTCAAATTTTTCGTACAAGACCCAAAAAATATTGGAATGACAAATGATTAGGTGCATAGCCTAAGTTTCTTTCAAAGTACAAAGCCACTAAGAAACTTAACAAGTGATAGAACTTCATAAAAGATAAGAAATTGTAATATTGAAAAGGATTATTTGAATCAGAGTAAGATCAGATACTCACTACAGAGTTAAAGGGTTTTTTTTATAATAAAATGTAGGAATTTTTAGGACAGCACAATATTCTTTGTTTCAAATTTCTCCCCAAAGAAATTCACAACTTTCAAAATGGTTGGTAGTAGTTTTACATGCGAAATTTCAAATTGTACGTGTGTGAGTATGCAAAAGGCGGCGTCATGATTTCTTGGTCGGGGGCGAGGGACGACCAATTTTGTCTCAATTGAATAATAGGGGTAATACAAAGTAACAGTACACGATCTTTGTCTGACTACTTGATAGTACTTAGTCTTTATTCTTTCTTTTCCTCTTTATTTTTTTAGCATGTTCTCCTCTATTATTTAATTCATTAATTTAACGAGCAAAGGGAGACGATATGGCTAAGCCAGAGTCTCAAATTCTATGACGTCATGAGAAAATTGCAACGTCACGCAACTTTGTCGCGAACGTAACAGCTGCTCCGCGGTAAAAAAAAGTCTATGCGTTTTATGAGTTAAAGCAAAAATCGCGTATCAAGATGGAGGCTGAGAAAAAAGCTAAGGCAAATTTCACTGAAGGCATAGAAGGAGAGAAAGTTACGCTAATAGCAGAAATAGGAGACTCACGCTTAATTCACGTATCACGTTTCAGGATAAAGAAAACTGTCTTGAAGTTAGGGCAAAAATCTTAGCCATGTTGTATTTATGGAATACAGACTCTGCAGTTTTATGAAAAGTTGCTTATAGCCATTCATCCTATATCAGTATATCTGTCTCGGTCGCGCAAAATTATTAGCCAATTCTTTATGGAATACGCGTTTTGGCTAAGAATTTTGGCTTAGACAGAAAATAAGACAAAATGATTAGATTTTTTACTTAAGCATGCTTATTTCGTTTATAGAATACGGGCCCTGGTATACATGTGTGTCTTTCCTATAACGCTGTCTTGTTAAAGCCATGCGCAATGCAACGGGCTTGCAAAAGTTGGGATGAGATTAACATGCTTTATCCGCGGTAATGTTACCGCACATTTTGGTAAATTGCATATTTGGTATTCACTTGTATAATTTCTTGGTAGCTTTGTTTTTTGAAAGACTAGGAAAACAATTGACCGGCTAAAGCTATTAGCTAGCTTACGCACCACTAACCTGGTCGTTTAACTTTGGACCTCACGGCTGCCCATAAAAATTACCCGAAACTCATGCGCAACTATACAAGGCCTTTTATAACAAGACATTATTTGTGACTATTGTGAGGAAAAGTGATATTCAAGGAATATGAATATTGAAAAGCAAAAAGGAAAATGAACAGCATTAAACTTAACTGGATAAAATGTACACATGATTCAACGTTGCTCTGTGAATGTTAGAAAAATATGCGAGTTACTTACAATAAGTATATAGTAATTAAATCCATGAAACAGTAAATTCAGTAAACGAACTATCAATAAACATAATAAACATAAAGTATTGATTAATTTCAAGGAAAATCATTTTAAAATGATAAAATGTGAACATTTTAAGCGCAGTGCATAATCAAAACCAGAAGCATCATTTGGTATAGCATTTAGTAAACCAGATTGTTTTAATCTTTTATACAGTTCAATTTACAAGTTCGCATAAATTATATGTATAGATTCGATCGGTGCCTCCCAATAAATAAAACAGCGCGAATATTTTGCAATAACGTAGACAAAAAAATCACAGAATTTTCACTTGAGTAACTGTTTATTGTTGCTCTTTTGCTTCAACAAAGAAGTCAAACATGAACTATTTTACAACATCCTAAGCTAAAACAATATTAAACACACACACATTCAAATTTACCAGAACACATCTACAGGTATAATCTTCTTGCTATTAATGAATATTCATGTACTGCATGAATGAGGCGTTTTTTTACAAAAAGGTATGTTTTACGATAACCGTTTTCCCCCATTTACTGTGCACTATCCTAATGAGTGCCAAACTTGCGCGAAAAGAAATTAATAATTTCTCCCGTCAAAATTAGCTATTCATATCTAATGCATGAGTGTAGACATGGTAGACCACAGTTTACACCAGAGTTCATCCGGGCTATAAGGTCTCGAACCTGAGTAGACCTAACCTATTTATTTATTTATTTATTTTATTTATTTATTTATTTATTCATTTCCTTTTTTAAGGGTGGCCCAATCAGCACAAACTCTGATTTTCGTTGGGACCCTTTTAAATACAAAGTAGATGTACACACAAATATATATATACACTGTAATAAATGAAGTGCTGATTTAGCACTTACAGTGCTTGTTTAGTGATTGCACTACGAGTGCTGATTTTCTAGTTTAAAGTAGTACTAGAAAATCAGCACTTAATGTTTACAGTGTATATATTTATGTATATGCACACACACACACTTTTTTTTGTTTTGAATACTGTTTTTATTCTGATTTCATGAACAAATAGTTACATAACATTTCAATTTAACATTTCAAATCACATATAATACTTTACATTTCATATTTTCACTTTTTTCACTAACTTAATATAATCATGAATCATATATATCTTAAAACACACACCCTCAAGAACCCACATACACACACACACACACTTTTTTTATACTGTTTTTATTCTGATTTCATGAACAAATAGGTACATAACATTTCAATTTTACATTTCAAATCACATATAATACTTTACATTTCATATTTTCACTTTTTTCACTAACTTAATATAATCATAAATCATATATATCTTAAAAGAAAACAATGAAATCAGCTATTATAAAAATGCTTAAACACCAAACTTCCCCCTCCCTCTCCCACCCCACCCCGCCCCAACACACACCCCCACACACACTTACATACACACCCTCACACACACACATATATATATATATATATATATATATATATATATATATATATATATATATAAAGCAAACTTAAAACTACAAACTTATGTATTTATGTATAAATAGACTAATTGAAAATGTTACTGAATGAAATACAAAGTTTGATAATACACGTTTACAGCCTAATCAAATTAATATTTTATTCTCGAACGAGTGTGCTATGCTTGATCTTACTGTTTACATGAATATAAGCATGGTAAGTGATTAGCCGCATCAGTGCTTTTGTATAATATTTGGAGTTGAAAAGGAAAGAATTTGTAAAATTATTTTTTATCGTCGTCATCTTAAGGCCACCGCACACCTTACGACTGTTCGCGATCCGATTTTGGAACGAATCGCATTTTGCTTATTTTCTGAAAATGTGAATGGAACATATCATTTTATTTGAGGTTGAAATCAATTGAAAGAATACTAATATAACCATTTTGAAAGATTGCAAGCTTTTATTTTTGAGTAAAGGCCAGATTGGTTTCAAATCGTAGTCAATCGTACGACTGCTATGACGTCATTACGACTAGATATTGAATTCGCTTTTATTCTAAGGAGGATGATAGCATAGTCACAGATTTGAACATAGGTATTCGTACGATGATTTAGAACATTACACAGTAAGATATTCCAAGTCTCAATATTAGCATCAAATTCTACTACATTTTATTCTGAAATCGAGTCGCCGACCAGTCGTAAGGTGTGTGGTCGCCTTTAAACATGCCCATACGTGGTATCGTTTACGAATGGGACGCAGCTTTCCTTTTCAGGTATTCATGAAGGTTTTACATTTTTAATTGAATCTTGCAAATGTGGGTATATCGCCAACCGCATTGCCTGTCCTCCCAGTTACTCACGTTCTCCTCCCAGCTACTCACGTCCATCATCCATGTCGCCAGACTCACACACGAAATGCCTTCAGTATACCACTCATGTGGGTAGTTTTCAGCCCATGCGGTGAAGTTGACTGACGTCCCATCGGACCAAAGAAATGGTCCATCTTTATCGGGTCTGTACAGACCGATCCATGCCCTGCAGCTCCACGAATCCTTTTATAAAACGAAATAATATCGGCTGATAAGTGAAAATTTAAATAGCCGTAAGATTAACGAGATGGCAAGGCATTTTGTTTTACCATTAGTCGTCTAAACAGCTGTAGACTTGTTAAAACTGTAAATAGATATGGTGGCGCATGTTGCCATGTTGACATGTAAAAAAAACATTCATATGGCATGATGGTAACTTAAGGACCCTTCCCAATTCAGATTCTAAAGGAATGTTTAGTTACCATGGCAACATTAATTGTTTTCCCAGGTCGATTTACCATGACATTTCGATTTGTCGGACTTGGTGTGATTTAACATTAGAGAGTCGCCGCGCAAGATACCTTATGTCTCCGTGCTCCGTGACCATGGTGACGACATAGTCATAGAACTTTCCAGGTCTGGAGACGAATTGGATAATACTTTATAGTACTGGGGGTGTTTCACAAAGATTCAATCATGACGTAGAGTCGCACTTAAATGCCTAGTTGCATGTATTACAAAATGCATGGCCGTATTGGTGAGATCATGCGAAGAGGACGCTTACTACTGCGTATCGTTCAATAAGATTGCGCGTTTCATATCGTGTACGCGTCGACATTTAAGTGCGACTCTAAGGGGGTGTTGCAAGAAAATATTTGCAATCAATCGCAAATATTCTGTTGCAATTTTACAGTTGATTGATCGCTTTTAACCATAGCAATTCAGATTAAACTCCTTGTTCAAAAAGCAGACCAGCAATCAATCACAAATTTACAATTGCAAGATATATGAATGATTTAGGGACTGAAAATAGACTTGCAATTGACCGCAAGTTTCTTGCAACGGCCCATAAGTCTTCCCCCAGAAGCCAGCGGTGTTTGCCTAGCTAAAGACTCCCTCACACCATGGACCTATTACTAGTAGGTCCATGCTCACACCTAACCGAATCGCCTGAAATATGCCTTGTGATGGCTGGCGAAAGGCATATTTTTAAAAATCGTTTTCAATGGTAACTGAAAGTAAATTATATTTACCCTTCGTGTTTGGGTTCGTACACCTTCTGAACTAACAGCTGCGATTATTCAAATTCGCGCGGAAACTTTGAACATGTTAAAAATTTCCCGACGAATTGAAAAATCGTTGGTCATCTATTTGAATTCGCATCTCTTATTTAATCATTCGTTTATCGTTCGTGTGTTATTGTCGCGCGTAGTCCCTCATCGCACTTTTGCCAAAGTGGACCGATCTCGAAAGAACCCTTAACGAAGCAACACGATGACACAAACGTACATAAACACCCAATCTATTCCCTCGTCTTCGTTTCTAATCGCACGCCATATCAAACCATTGCTCACTGTTCGTTCGTCTTATTGGGTTATATTAACCCTTCGCTCGCCTTCGGCTGCAATTTACTCAAAGAGGTGAACCGAAAAATCGATATCTTTCGCATGTCATATTTATCCTTCGCCTACTGTTCGTTGATAAGATTTGACAATAGTTACTGATCGCATGATTTGACGGAAATTTTATTTGAATTCGTTGACAATTCGTGCATTTTTCCCATTCGTCACCCTTCGTCCGCCTACATTCGGTCAGGTGTGAGGGGGCTTTAAATAGGTTATTAATTTTCATCTTCATTGCAATATAGTAGGGATACCCCGTAGTAAAGAAATGGGCGTCTGGATGGTCGTTAGTGGTGGGTGTGGTTAGGAGGGCGTTGAAAAGGACCCCAAAATTAGGCTGGCCTTGCTGAAAAAGAAACCTCATGAACTCGCTGGGATATCGATATTGTCTTGCTTATTGTCAGGGTCATTAAAAATATGATGCTAGATATTTTGGTGGTGGGGATTAGCGGCCACACGCAACCAAAAAAATTAGCGGAATGCATTAGTCAAATAGCAATGTATTGGGTCAGATGCATAAAAAGTAGCAATTGCTTGCCAGCAATTACTTCAAGCACAAGCAATAGCAATAACCCTAACCCTAACTTTTACATGTGTACAAGCAAAATATCATGCTTCAGCAATTGCTTTATTTCATATGCATAACCCCTTGCTAGTGCTTGGACCCTTTTCTTGCCTTCAGGAAGCAATTGCTTGCGGTTTGAACAAAAGAGACGTCACGCTGGTGCAAACACGACTCACAGAAAAGGCAGGACTCGGACACAAGAGTGTGGCAGTGCAAATTACTGCTTCTTTCCTATAATATCTTTTCCTCAGACGTGGTGTCAAACTAACTCGTTTCTTTTTGATAAATTTATAAATGTGGCATTTGGTTTGCACTTATTAAGAAGAAAACAAGGACATGTGCGTTACGGTACACCTTCGGGTTCTCTCTCAAGTGTAAAAACATGATTTCTTTTAAAAACGCGAATACCCTGATCAAGCAAACGCTCAAGCTGCTCCGACAGAGCTTGAAAAAACCTCAGTGAGTGCCTAAACGCACAAGCGAAATGCTGGCTGTATGCATACGCTCTTTAGCAAAAGCTTAACGGCAGGAATTGCTAGCAGTCAGTCAGCGATTAATGTAGCAAAATAATTTGCTCGCTCATTTTTATGCATACAGAATCAAGCAAAAGCCAAGCAAGAGCTTAGCAAAAGCAATTTCTACTTTCTATGCATCTGACCCGTGATCTCCAAGTGTTTAGTGTCACACTTAGACCCTTAATATTTTGTTTGTGCCGAAACCCGGATGCACACAGACGTCTGCATGCAGTTGCAGAAATGGGCTAATGGTTGATGGTTGGGTGGGGGTGTTGGAGGGGGAAGGGTCGGGGAGGAAGAACACACTGGGGAAATGGTATACTTAGCTTGGGGGAGGTTGGGGTTCCTTAAAACATGACCAATATAATGCCCTACCCCCTAAAAGGGGGAGAAAAGTCTGAAAGATCGTCACATTTAGGAAATAAACCCCCGAAATTGTGCAAAGCCCTAAGCGAGGTTCTAGAATAGAACTTTTGGTGGGGGCTTCTGCCGGGGGCTTGAGATTTTGGATTGGGGTAATAGTCTGGTAGGGAGGTAGGGTTCCCATGCACCTGAATGTTATATTTTTCTAACCTACATTTTTGTAATCCTTAAGATGTTTACTGAATGAATTTTGATGTTACAAAAAACGAAATATTGTCCCATGGGGCTCTAATTCAAGATGGCGTCCAAAATGGCCGCCATATTTATGGGATTTGGATTTTCGTACATAGATTCCGACACAAACATTCATTTGCCCAAAATTAGTGTCATATAAAAGATAAATAAATTTTCTACAAGTTGATACTATTCATTGGTGATGAAATGGTAATTCGGCTGAGATTTTAATGAGAAAAGTACAATTTTGAGAATTTTTTCCAAAAAAATGAAAATTTGTGAAATACATGATTTAACATAGATCTGAAGGGAAATAAAAGAATCGCCTCGACAATTTCTAGAAAACTTTCCTAATATACAATTATTAAGTGGACGAAATTCCAAATTGATATCCTTATTAGTCACAAACTTATTATGTCTCCAACTTGAAAATTCAATTTTCAGAAATTTAGCTTTTTTTACTGCATATCGGAGACTTGGATATATTAATGTATATTGTCACATTTTCAACCCAGAAAATGGAAAAAGGCCTTCATAAAATGCGAAATTATCTATTATTTTGTTGGTAGAATTTACTACAATCCCTTTATTCTTCGATTTCAAGTCGGTTGATATAGTTTTTAAAAGAATTAAGACTTTTGGCCAAAATTTGTATGTTTTTGGTAAAAAAAATTGCACATGCACTGTTATTGATCAGATTTATTATAAATATCAGTAATAAATGCACAATCTCAACATTCGATATGAAATATGATGTATCAACGAGAATATTGGCAGGCTTCATGCCACCATGAGTATCTTCATTTGCTTCAGATAGAAGGAAAATATGCTGAATGTATTAAGCGATTTTGCGCTAAAGTGAGGCCAAAAAGCAACCTCGGTGTGGCAGTCACACCTATGAAAACGATTGCAAAGTGATGAATGGTATGCCATTCAAATAATACAATAGCTCTGATCAGCCTTTCGCATCGATTGGGTTGGTATGACTAACACATCGTAATGTACAGTATAGAATGTGCATGGTAATAGAAATGTATCTGATTCAGAAGGATGTAAAGGGAAAAAATGTGTTTCTGTTACATCATAAAGAAATGTATTTATTGAAGTCTTTTGGAAACATTTATAAGATACACTAGCACTGCAGGTAATAGAGATGAAGTTCTGACATATCAATGCATAACTGAAAGGAACATGTCAAAGCTACCCCCATGCACCTTATCTGTATTTTGAATCTATGGCCTGTATTCCAAAATCAGGTTTATTTTCCAACACGTTCTAACTCTTTTCTAAATTTATGAACAGCCAACATTCTGTTTATTGTATATCTCTTATGTTTACAACTCTGTTCTGTTTGCTTTCATAATGAAGGAAAAAACCTCAATTATCATTCTCAGACAACTATGAACCATTTGGGGGTCAATATTAATGGAATTTGCTCTCCACAGTAAAAATCATTGGGGGTAATTCTGTCGTCAGTCAAAAAGTGATCATAGTTGAAAACCATAACGTAGTTCAGATGACCAAAGATCTGACATGGTATGTGATGGTCGTTTACCAAAACAAAAGAAATCACGATCAAAATCAAAACGTCGAAAGAACTAACCAATCAGCGAAATGGACACAGCACACGATACTATCACAGATCCTGATCATTATCAGTCTAAAGGCAGTCTATCCAACTTTGCATAATTTGACATAATACATACCAATGGACCACACACAGTTGGAAATTCAGAAGGCACAGTAGCATTTGCTAACATTTACATATGCCCACAGAGCCGGTCAACATAAGCTCTACCTAAGAGTTGACTCAAGTGCAAGTACTAACCCTATCATAGTCCGTACGCCAAGGAAATATAAAGTTCAAAGTGGGAATCATTAGTGAAACAAACACCAGTAAAACTTGAAGCTTATGGTGAGATTCCAATGAAATGTAAAGGTACACTAATTTGACATAAAATGTTACAGTAAAAAATGGTCAACATAGACATTCTATGCACCAGATGTCAAGGTTTCAGCTATCCTTGGGTTGTTAGGTTGCACTGACCTTGGAATTATCACAATTTACTCAATGTACAATTATGACACACCAACACCAAACCCTAAACCTGAACAAATACTTTTAACAAATGATGAGGATCTCGAACAAGCATTTCCAGAGCAGTTCGATGCTATTGGTAGTTTCAAAGGAAAAAACGATGCTTCATGTCAAGGACATCGCTAAACCTACCATAGACGCACCACGCAAGTGCAGCACATTAATTGAAGGACAAGATCAACGTGGAGGAACACGACAAGAATCTACGGAAGCTTAAAAGTGCCACCGAGATGACGAGATAATTCCTCGTCTTCTCGACTTTTTGGGTCCGATAAAGCGAGAAGGCGTGATCCGGTATCTCGTCTTCTCAGCCTTTTTTGTCCAATAAGGCGAGACGGTGAAATTCCAAATCTCGTCTTCTCGACTTCTCGGATACGAGAAGGCGATAAAGCAAGATTCCAAACATCGTCTTCCCGACTTCTCGGGTATGTGAAGATGAGAAGGCGAGATTCCAAATCTCGTCTTCTCGACTTCTCGGGTATGAGAAGATGAGAAAGCGAGATTCCAAATCTCGTCTTCTCGACTTCTCGGGTATGTGAAGGTGAGAAAGCGAGATTCTAAATCTCGTCTTCTCGACTTCTCGGGTATGTGAAGGTGAGAAAGCGAGATTCTAAATCTCGTCTTCTCGACTTCTCGGGTATGTGAAGATGAGAAAGCGAGATTCCAAATCTCGTCTTCTCGACTTCGCGGGTATGTGAAGATGAGAAGGCGAGATTCCAAATCTCGTCTTCTCCACTTCTCGGGTATGTGAAGATGAGAAAGCGAGATTCCAAATCTCGTCTTCCCGTCTTCTCGGGTATGTGAATGTGAGAAAGCGAGATTCCGAATCTCGTCTTCTCGACTTCTCGGGTATGTGAAGATGAGAAAGCGAGATTCCGAATCTCGTCTTCTCGACTTCTAGGGTATGAGAAGGTGAGAAAGCGAGATTCTAAATCTCGTCTTCTCGACTTCTCGGGTATGTGAAGATGAGAAAGCGAGATTCCAAACTTCGTCTTCTCGACTTCTCGGGTATGAGAAGGTGAGAAAGCGAGATTCTAAATCTCGTATTCTCGACTTCTCGGGTATGAGAAGATGAGAAAGCGAGATTTCAAATCTCGTCTTCTCGACTTCTCGGGTATGTGAAGATGAGAAAGCGAGATTCAAAACTTCGTCTTCTCGACTTCTCGGGTATGAGAAGGTGAGAAAGCGAGATTCTAAATCTCGTATTCTCGACTTCTCGGGTATGAGAAGATGAGAAAGCGAGATTTCAAATCTCGTCTTCTCGGGTATGAGAAGGTGAGAAGGCGAGATTCCAAATCTCGTCTTCTCGACTTTTTCGGTATTAAAAGGCGAAATGACAGGACAGCGCGATCAACGAGGAGCCATTTTTACAGAGGCGAGAGGGCTCGTGTTCTGGGGACATCCCGATAGACCGCGGGTCCGTTAGACCGCGGGTCCGATAGACCGCGGGTCCGATAGACCGCGGGTCCGATAGTCCGCAGTGTGTGTAAAATTATGATCAGATATATCAAATGTCATCGAGAGGTCCAAAGGTCAAATGATACGAGGCCATGGGGTTCTATCAGGTGCGGATCCATGGGGGGGGGGCCGAGGGGAAACTGCCTCACCCCCCCCCCCCACCCCCAGCTCAAAAAAAGAGGGGGGAAGAGGGGAAAAGATAGAGAATAAAAAAAGAGAGAGGAAGATGGGAAAATAAGAGAATAGAAAAGAGAGTAAGAAGGAGAAAGTAAGAGAAGAAGAGAAGAAAAAGGGGAAAGGAAAGACAAAGAAAAAAAGGGAGAAGAAAAGGGGAAAGAAGAGGAAAAAAAGAGGAGGGAAAAAGAAAAGAAGAAAAGAAAGGAGGAAGGAAAAGGAGGAAAAAGAAGAAAAAAGAGGAAGGAAGAGAAGAATATTTAAATAGAGAAAGATGGGAAGAAAGATAAGAAAAGAGAGAGAGAGGAAGAAGGGAAAAGAAGAAAAGAAAGAGGGAAGGGGAGGGAGAAAAAAAAATTAAAAGAGAAAAAAGGGGAAAGGAAAGAAAAGAAAAAGAAAGGGAAAAGTAAAGGGGGAAAGAGAAAAAAGTGGAAGAGGGAAAAGAAAGAAAAGAAAATAATAACGAAAAGGGGGGAAAGAAGAAGAAAAAAAGAGGAAGGAAGAGAATAATATTTAAAGAGAGAGGAAGATGGGAAGAAAGATAACAAAAGAGAGAGAGGAAGAGAGGAAAAGAGAAGAAATAAAGAGAGAGTAAGGGGGGAAGAGAGGAAAAACGAGAAAAGAGAGAGGAAAAGAGGGAAAGAAAAGACAGAAAAAGAGAAGAAAAGGGGAAAAGAAAAGATGGGGGAAAAGAGAAGAAAAGGGGGAAAAGAAGAGGGGGAAAGAAAGAGAGAAAGAAAGAGAAAGGAAGGAAGGGGAATGAGGATAAGAGAAAGAACAAAGAAAGAAAGGGAGATGGGAAACGGAAGAGGGAGATGTTGACCTGGGGAGCGTTTCATCGTTATTCTTTTCTTTTCTTTCTTTTCCCTCTTCCACTTTTTTCTCTTTCCCCCTTTACTTTTCCCTTTCTTTTTCTTTCCTTTCCCCTTTTTTTCTCTTTTAATTTTTTTTTCTCCCTCCCCTTCCCTCTTTCTTCTCTTCTTTTCCCCTCTTCCTCTCTCTCTCTTTTCTTATCTTTCTTCCCATCTTTCTCTATTTAAATATTCTTCTCTTCCTTCCTCTTTTTTTCTTCTTTTTCCTCCTTTTCCTTTCTCCTTTCTTTTCTTCTCTTCTTTTTCCCTCCTCTTTTTTTCCTCTTCTTTCCCCTTTTCTTCTCCCTTTTTTTCTTTGTCTTTCCTTTCCCCTTTTTCTTCTCTTCTTCTCTTACTTTCTCCTTCTTACTCTCTTATCTATTCTCTTCTTTTCCCATCTTCCTTTTTTTTTTTTATTATCTCTCTTTTCCCCTCTTCCTCCCTCTTTTTTTGAGCTCGGGGTGGGGGGTGAGGCAGTTCCCCCTCGCCCCCCCCCCCATGGATCCGCACCTGATAGAACCCCATGGCCTCGTATCATTTGACCTTTGGACCTCTCGATGACATTTGATATATCTGATCATAATTCGGACCCGCGGTTTATCGGACCCGCGGTCTAAAGGACCCGCGGTCTATCGGACCCGCGGTCTAACGGACCCGCGGTCTATCGGACCCGCGGTCTATCGGGATGTCCCCAGAACACGAGCCCTCTCGCCTCTGTAAAAATGGCTCCTCGTTGATCGTGCTGTCCTGTCATTTCGCCTTTTAATACCGAAAAAGTCGAGAAGACGAGATTTGGAATCTCGCCTTCTCACATTCTCATACCCGAGAAGTCGAGAAGACGAGATTTGAAATATCGCTTTCTCATCTTCTCATACCCGAGAAGTCGAGAATACGAGATTTAGAATCTCGCTTTCTCACCTTCTCATACCCTAGGAGTCGAGAAGGACAAAGTTTGGAATCTCGCTTTCTCATCTTCACATACCCGAGAAGTCGAGAAGACGAGATTTAGAATCTCGCTTTCTCACCTTCTCATACCCTAGAAGTCGAGAAGACGAGATTCGGAATCTCGCTTTCTCATCTTCACATACCCGAGAAGTCGAGAAGACGAGATTCGGAATCTCGCTTTCTCACATTCACATACCCGAGAAGTCGAGAAGACGAGATTCGGAATCTCGCTTTCTCACATTCACATACCCGAGAAGACGGGAAGACGAGATTTGGAATCTCGCTTTCTCATCTTCACATACCCGAGAAGTGGAGAAGACGAGATTTGGAATCTTGCCTTCTCATCTTCACATACCCGAGAAGTCGAGAAGACGAGATTTGGAATCTCGCTTTCTCATCTTCACATACCCGAGAAGTCGAGAATACGAGATTTAGAATTTCGCTTTCTCACCTTCACATACCCGAGAAGTCGAGAAGACGAGATTTGGAATCTCGCTTTCTCATTTTCTCATACCCGAGAAGTCGAGAAGACGAGATTTGGAATCTCGCCTTCTCATCTTCACATACCCGAGAAGTCGGGAAGACGAGGTTTGGAATCTCGCTTTATCGCCTTCTCGTATCCGAGAAGTCGAGAAGACGAGATTTGGAATTTCACCGTCTCGCCTTATTGGACAAAAAAGGCTGAGAAGACGAGATACCGGATCACGCCTTTTCGCTTTATCGGACCCAAAAAGTCGAGAAGACGAGGAATTATCTCGTCATCTCGGTGGCACTTTTAAGCTTCCGTAAGAATCGGTACTTGTTCATGGAGACGGCAAAGCAAGAAGGCTCAGTGTTCAACAGCTCCAAGTGCACAATCAAGAAAGAAGCTATCAACTTCTTTGGCTCCAAGTGCACTAGATCAGATATCTACTCAGATCCTAGCAAGGTAGAAGCCAACACATTACCCAAGTACTATTACCCAAGGACGAAGAGGATGATGTTCAGAAATGCCTAATATTGTTCAAATACCTAGCAGCATATATTCCTAATTTGTGGGAAAAGTCAGCACCACTTCGATAACTTCTCCACAAGGAAGTACCGTTCATCTGGGACGATGATCATGAACATTCCTTGAACAGCCTGAAATGTGCAATATCATCAGGTGCATGCCTATAGTTCTATGACCCAGAGAGAGAGGCCTGTCGATATGGATACATCAATGAAAGATCTAGGAGCATGCCTTGCTTCAGGATGGTACCCTGCTGCGTTTGCATCCAAAGTCTTTCCACTGCACAGTCCAACTACTCAAACATAGAGGGAAATCTTAGTCATAATGTTTGGTATCAAACGCTTCTATAATATCAGTTCGAGAAGGAATTCACAGTCATAATCAATCACAGACCACTGGAAATTATATGGAAAAAACTCTTACAAATGCACTGCCGCATCTATAGCGATCGCTTATAATCAAAGTCCAAGGAAACAGGTTTCAAGTCAATTACCGACCTAGAAACAACATGATTCTTTCCGATTCATTGAGTTGACTTTGTAATCCCAAGGAAGCATGCGATGTACCGTTAGGTGTCAGAGTTAAATCCATCTGCTCTTCGCATATGCGATCGACTTATTACTCTTCGGAAAACACAAGAGGACAGAACTTCAGAGAGAAACAGCTAATGATCCAATACCTAGATCATTATGGCAGATAGTTACTAAGAGTTGGCCTGAAACAATCCAAGAGTTATTGAAATCCCTTATGCAGTATTGGTCGCATAGAGATAACATCGGATTATCACATGGGATACTCTTCACGGGAAGTCAAGTCATCGTACCGAAGTCACTGAGGAATGATATCCTTGGACAGCTTCACCTAGGACACATGGGAATCGAAAGTACCAGCTGACTTGCTCGTGAGACAGAGTTCTTGTCAAACATCAACGAGGACATCGACCAGTGGATAAAGCAGAGTGAAACATGCCAGAAACATCAAGCAAGGCAGCAGAAAAAAAAAAAGTGGAATATCAAGCACATTACTTCTTCTCCACACTATCCAAGATCAAACGGATTAGCTCAGAGGATGGTTCGTACAGTCAAGAATCTGTTGACAAAATGTTCTCAGACTGGCCAAGACAGTCAACTAGCAATGATGAACCTGAGAGCAACACCAGTCGAAAGTTACTTTAGATCACCAGCAGAAATGTTATTTGGTAGACCCATCAGAACCACATTATCAAGTCACTATTTCTCGAGAGATTCTACTGCCACTGATTTTCTCTTGAATAGGCAAGGCAAGGTGAAGGAAGTGCATTATCGACATGCAAGTTCTGATCTACCACCTCTGCATGTATGACAGCCAGTGAGAGTTATACATCCAAGATAACACACTTGGATACCAGCTAAAGCATCCAAAGTCTGTGAGGAACCCAGGTCTTACGAAGTATCAAAGCCAAACGGAGGAATCTTGAGAAGGAACGGATCACACGTAAGGGAAATTCCATCCACCATCCCCACTCCAAAGCAGGAATCGAAATTAGCGGTCGCCCTGGTGACGTTGGCAACCAAAACTGCCATCATGGTTGCCCGGATGGCAACCAAGAAAATTCCATGTTTTTTTTTTCTCAAAGAGAATAAAATTCTCTTGAATTTTGCAGCAAGCAAAATTGCTTTTCCAGTCCAAAGTTTACAACTTCTGGATCAGGAATATATCTTTCAAGATCACATTGGCACAAAGTTTTAGCCCAAAAAGATCGCCCAAAATGTAGCACATGAGCCTGCCAATGACTTCTAAGATTGACTGCCTGTTTGTCAAAGTCATCCCTAAGAACCATAAAGCTTGCATTTTGACATGATATAAGTTAATTGTTGGAAGTTGTAAAATGCAATTTACAGGAGGCCTTTTCCGTGGTACAGATTCGTCACCACATTTTCTACTTTTGAAAATATTAAATAGATTAATAACACAGCCATACACATATCAATGTTCCAAAAATGCCTTCTCCTTCTTTACATTGGTCAACAGAAAGAGGTTTTTGTCATTTTTGGCACTTTAATGTATCAGAATTGTTTGATTTAAATTGTAAAGAATAAAGATAACCCACTAAATTAATTACTCATACTCAGAATACCCTCAAAATATTTGTAAGAGTTCTTTTGTCAGAATCCAAGATGGCCGTCAAAGTGGCGGCCAAGGGACAATATTCAAGTTTTCAGAACATCAAAAATAAATTCATTCAGTATACGACTCCAGGATTGAAAAGGTGAAGGTTAGAAAAACTTATCAATGTGGTGAAAAGGGGTGGTAAAGATAATAACAATATAGTAATTTAAGTCTGTAAAATGCAGTAAAAAAATCAATTTCTTAATAATTGTATATTAGGAAAGTTTTCTAGAAAGTTTCAAGGCAATTCCTTTATTTTTCTTAGATATATGGTAAATCAAGTATTTTGCAAATTTTCATTTTTGGGGAAAACAATTAAAAAATGCACTTTTCTTATTAAGATCAGCCGAATTACCTTTTCATCACCTATGAATAATACCAACTTGTAGAAAATTTATTCATATTTCATATGACACTAATTTTGTGTTCAAAGATAAACCTGATTTAGGAATACAGGCCATAGATTCAAAATACAGATAAAGTGGGGGTAGCTTCGACATATTCCTTTGAGCTGTGTATTGATGTGTAAGAACTTCATCTCTATTACCTGCAGTGCTAGTGTATCTTATAACTGTTTCCAAGAGACAATATTTAATTTTTTTTTTTATAATGTAACAGAAACACATTTTTTTGTCTTTGCATCCTTCTGAATCAGATACATTTCTATTACCATGCACATTACATACTGGACATTACGGTGTGTTAGTCATACCTACACAATCGATGCGAGAGGCTGATCCAAGCTATTGTATTATTTGAATGACATACCGTTCATCACTTTGCAATCGTTTTCATGGATGTGACTGCCACACTAAGGTTGCTTTTTGGCCTCACTTTAGCGCAAAATCGCTTAATACATTCAGCCTATTTTCCTTCTATTTGAAGCAAATGAAGATACTTATGGTGGCATGAAGCCTGCAAATATTCTCGTTGATACATCCTCTTTCATATCGAATGTTGAGATTGTGCATTCATTACTGAAATTCATAATAAATCTGATCAATAACAGTGCATGTGCAATCTTTTTTTACCAAAAACATACAAATTTTGGCCAAAAGTCTTAATTCTTTTAAAAACTATATCAACCGACTTGAAATCGAAGAATAAAGGGATTGTAGTAAATTCTACCAACAAAATAATAGATAATTTCGCATTTTATTAAGGCCTATTTCCATTTTCTGGGTTGAAAATGTGACAATATACATTAATATATCCAAGTCTCCGATATGCAGTAAAAAAGCTAAATTTCTGAAAATTGAATTTTCAAGTTTGAGACATAATAAGTTTGTGACTAAAAACGACATCGATTTGGAATTTCGTCCACTTAATTGTATATTAGGAAAGTTTTCTAGAAATTTTCGAGGCGATTCCTTCATTTTCTTTAGACTTATGGTAAATCATGTATTTCGCAATTTTTCAATTTTTGGGAAAAAAATCTCAAAATTGCACTTTTCTTATTAAAATCTCAACCGAATTACCATTTCATCACCCCTGAAAAGTATCAGCTTGTAGAAAATTTATTTATCTTTCATATGACACTAATTTTGTGGCAAATGAATGTTTGTGTCGGAATCTATGTACGAAAATCCAAATCCCATGAATATGGCGGCCATTTTGGACGCCATCTTGAATTTGAACCCCGTGGGACAATATTTCGTTTTGGGAACATCAAAATTCATTCACTACACATCTTACGGATTACAAAAATGTAGGTTTAAAAAATATATCATTCGGGTGCATGGGAACCCTATCTCTCTCCCCTACTATAAGTGTTAATACACACTGGTCATATCAATACAATGGAAATGGCCTATATCTTGGGCAGCAGGAGGGTACTATACCGACCATGCAGCTGATCTATTTTATCATCCCGTCTCCACTGTCCCCTGCAAAAAAAACCTATTTGTTTTTTTGTTTGCGAGTGATCGTTGCGACCGAGCGAAAAAAAATGTGCAAATTAATAGTACTTGGAATATTTTTTTTTTTCAGAACCATTTCGTTTGTGAAGTCTAAATTCAAACCCTTTTCAGCAGATATCTATTTTGTGCTGAAACCTTGATCTGATTGCAGATCGCATAAGCATTGATAAAGGGGGGAATGGTTGTGGTGGGGGTGATGTGGGTGTACTTTTAAGAGTGATTTTACTAATTTTCTACTGTTGTCATCGTTGCGTACTGTGTAGACATCTATCATTATCAAGGAACTGTATACCGATCATCTTGATTTAGCTTCCGCGGGTCTCTTACCCTCCCCCTTTTTATGTTATGATAATCTCCTTGTCCATGTTGACTCAGCCACCCAGCCACAATCATCTTACATTCAGCCCTTGTTCAAACCTAGATATGAACCTTCCTCCACATCAAAGGGAGGAGGTAAAGGGAAGACTGGGTGGTATCCCGATGAGGAGGACAGTTATCAGAGGCATGTCAATTTATGGAAGGTCTGGAAAAGATGTGGAGACATTTCCAAGGAGCACAGTTATTTTATTTGAAGTTCGGCATAATGTTAGGAATAAAAAAAAAATAATAATTTTGCTTTCCGGTAAGCCCTGTGTTCGGAGTTAAGTCCAATTCGGCTTTAAGTCGCATGCGATGGAGACTTCATTCCGATTTGGAATTGATTTTGATTTTATACCTACTATACAGGGAGGCTCGAACTTGACTGAATTACGATTTCAGTAATCCCATCACAATTCTGAATTCTGATTACTAAAATTATATTGGTTGAAATGTTCATATATATCAAGTGTCATTGCAATTTCTTTGAAAGTTCGATCGCAACGAATCGCAGTGTGCGCAGGGCTTATAAGTTAGCATCATCTTGGCCGTAAGACCGACAACCTATGTCGGAGTCCTATAGCGGTCTCTATGATCAATCGCATGATATTGAAACGAAAACTAATAGGTTTTAGCAGGGGGTTAAGGGAGAAAAATACAGATACCAAATCCCAGCTGCATGATCAGTGTAGTACCCCCTTGTTGACAAAAAGATTAGGCCCTTTCCATTGTAATTATATTACCAACGTAGGGGGTTAATTTCCTAATGGTGTTAGTTTTTTTTTTTGCTTTTGTCATTTTTAAGGACCCCCTCCCTCCATCAAGCTAGATATACCATGGGTGACCCGACAATTGCTCCGCCGACATCTGCTCCGCCGACAATTGCTACGCAAAATACGACAACTGCTCCGCCGACAATTGCTCCGGACAGTTGCTCCGCCGACAGTTGCTCCGTCGACACTTGCTCCGCTGATATTTGCTCCGTCGACACTTGCTCCGCCGATATTTGCTCCGTCGACATCTGCTCCGCCGAAAATTGCTCCGCCGACATCTGCTCTGATTATACGACAATTGCTCCGCCGATATTTGCTCCACCGCCGATATCTGCTCCGCCAAAATCTGCTCCGTCAATATTTGCTCCACCGACATCTGCTCCGCCGAAAATGGCTCCGCCGTAAATTGCTCCGATAATGCGACGACTATTTATTTATTTATTTATTCGTACTTTCATGCGCATAACAATTGTAGCACAGGCTGAAGACGTCAATTTCCATTTTTGTATATTATAATATATTGCAAAGTAAATTTAAACAATGCTTGCATGACATACACAGGGGCCGCGGAACGGTTTTCAAAATGGGGGGCTGACCATGCTAAAAATCACAATCATATGATCTTTTTTACGTTTTTGTACACGGTTTTGGAAAAAAAAAGTGGGGGGCTTCGGCCCCTGATACATAACATAGAAAGAAATAGAATAAGAGGGATAAGCACAAAGGAGGGATAGATATTCTTATTCATGGGAGTGGCATTTTGTGTATATAAGTGTTATTACGTGACTGGTGATTAAAATGAAAAAGAATACGCGTGTTCATGTAATAATTATGACAGTACAAAAAAACTTAGATATACCCCATTCTTAGCGTCAAAATCGCTCTGGCTAAATATGCTCCGGAGTGGAGATATTTGCTCCAGGTGAAATTCAACGGTACCCCAACTTATTTGTCGAAAACCTGTACTGTAGTCATGCAAAATGTTTACTGTCGGCAAATTTTGTCCCTCACAAACATGACCAAGACATTCAGTAAGTAAAAATTAATATTCACGAAAATACCAACTTGTGAAAGGCTACATGTCGTGTCACCTTCTCGACTCACCCCTCCACTCTGGTTTCCATATCTTCTCGTATACACAGTGCTCTGGTCTCCACATCCACATCATGTCATATACACCGTAGGTTTTTAGATAAATATGATAATATATATAATAGTGAGTTGATTTTGTGTTTTATGTTGATCATGATTGTATTATTCACTGATAGAAAAAGGATAATTAAAATATTCAATTAGCGCATCGCTCTCTCATTTCTTTTACGAGATCCCCCCCCCCCCCCCGAGGTATGCTTCATGTTTACAATTTTAAAAAATGCGTATAAATCTCCCCTTTCTATTTCTACGCATTTTTTTATTGTAAACATGAAGCATACCTGGGGGGAGATATCTCGTAAAAGAAATGAGAGCATGATGCGCTGATTGAATATTTTGGATATATTTACCAGAAAAGGGACAATAGCGACAATATGAATATATTTTAATAAATGAATATATGTATGTATCTCTCTCTCATAACGTCTAAACAAATAATGTTGTTTTTAAAATACAATAATATATATTACTGGTATATATATTATTGTCTTTTAAAAACAACTTTATTTGTTTAGATGTTATGAGAGAGATTCATACATATATTCATTTATCAAAATATATTTATATTGTCGCTATTGCACAGAATAGAACAAAATACAACCGAAGTATAATTTTATAGTGACTCACCAGTAGCGTAATGAGCCAACAACAAAAAATGGAGGGGGCCAGACAAGGATGACATTTATTTTCCTTTCCTTTATTCGTTTTTTCCATTGATAGGGAGAATGGGGGATCCGTGACCCCTAGAACGCCCCTCCCCCATCTGTACGCCAGTGATGATCATTGAAACAAATTGAAAGAAAAAAGGTGCAAGGGTAGATAAGGCCCAAGACGTAATAAAAAATATTGATAAAAATTATAATGCTGATAATGAAAATAAATGGCGTGAAAGAACAAAACGAGAGAGAGGAGAGGGGAGCCCGCGCGAATGTATGGTGTATAAGTTGCTGGAAAGCAGAAGAGATAGTGTGTCCAGCACCCCCCCCCCCCCCCACATTCTCTCCCCGCTCAAGACCGGAGTGAAACCAATGATAATAATATATGAACAAAAATCCAGATTCACAATCTGCGTTACAATTTGTCAAGTGTCAGCGGCAGGGAGAACAATTTGTTTTTTTTAAAGCAGAAAGCTGTGATGATGGGGGGAGAATGAAATAAATAAATAAATAAAAAATTAACGAATAATAAGAACAGAACAATTTGTAAGATGTTCGTGCAATTTTGTTATCTGAGCACATGACGGCGGAGCAATTGTCGTATAATCGGAGCAGATGTCGGCGGAGCAATTATCGGCGGAGCAGATGTCGACGGAGCAAATATCGGCGGAGCAAGTGTCGACGGAGCAAATATCGGCGGAGCAAGTGTCGACGGAGCAACTGTCGGCGGAGCAACTGTCCGGAGCAATTGTCGGCGGAGCAGTTGTCGTATTTTGCGTAGCAATTGTCGGCGGAGCAAATGTCGGCGGAGCAATTGTCGGCGGAGCAGTTGTCGTATTTTGCGTAGCAATTGTCGGCGGAGCAAATGTCGGCGGAGCAATTGTCATGGAACCATACCATGTCCCTTATGTTCTTCCATCCCCGACCCTTCCCCCTCAACCCCTGCCCTCTAACATTCTCACCCAAACCCAATCAGCAGCCCATTTCTGCATCTGCATGCAGAAGTTTTGGTGCATCGGGTTCTCAACACAAACACAATATTAAGCCGGGTCTGAAGTGTGACACTAAACACATGTAGATAATACATCGCTGTTTGACTTTTGCATTACGCTAGTATAAAGGTCAAACCCTTAAGATTGATAAACTTTTCAGTTATGTCTGGCATTATTTTTCAATGACCCTAATAATAAGCAAGACAATGTCCCACCGATTTCATGATGTTTCTTTTTCAGCTAGGCTAGCCTAATTTTTTTTCTTTTTCTTTTTCAACGCCCTCCTGACCACACCCACCACTAACGACCAGCCAGACGTGCGTTTCCTTACTAAGGGAATACATACTTTATTGCTATATGAAGATAAAAATTGGCTCCCGGACTAATGGTGGTTCTAATAGCAATGAAATTTATAATGATTATGATACTGATAATAACTTCATATCATATAAAGAATATCGGGGGTTTTCCCCACCTTGAAACCTGGGAGATGATTGGACACCGCATCCCCCTCTCAGAAAATTGGGGATGCACTCCCACCCCCGCTGTCTACGATATGAATCATGTTTATGATTACAAACAGTCCTTAATCCCGTTAATTGTCCCCTTTTCAGGTCAGTATAAATAATTTCAGCTTGCTTTTTGCGCTTGCATCAATCGATTCCCTTTAATACGAGGTGGCAAAGTGCCGTGGCAGATGTCTAAGGCACCTGACTACATCATGAAAGTCCGGGGTTCGATTCCCTGTATGGCCCTTGACCGAGGCATTTTCTTCCCAATCACTCTTTTATCTTACATCAAATAAGTTAAAATGCTTTATGCGTTATTGATACCAACATTTTTCAGGTCACTATACAGAAAATTTCGGCTGACGCTGATGGATAAGCACCATGCTCATGATTAAAAAAAAAGGAATGTTCCCTTTTTTTTCAGGTCTAATAGCGCTTTGCGCTTGTACCATCTTTTAGTCCTTATGAAATACATAATTTTGTAAACATAAAGCTAACAGCTCTTCTTCGAACAGCCGATCGTGGAAAGTGTTGAGGAAATGTTTCATTATCCTTCCACCTAATGGACCATGCTTGATCTGCACCCGAGTTATGAAACTTTCTAGTAGTCGACTTGGCAAAATATCTTATGTCACCACGACGACAAAGTCATTGTACTTCTAAGAAGTGGACATAAACTTAAAGGTTATTGGATCATATTCCGGGGGCACTTGCATTGACGAGTGGATACCATGCGTGACCAAAAAAAAAACACGTAAAAAGGATGTCCTTTTCAAGACAGGGCACGTTACGTACGTAACGTGGTGTCGAAAACACTACAATAATGAAAAGGGGTATCTATTTAGCTCGGAAAGCTACGTGTTTATGGTCAAATTTTGCGAGGGTATAAAAAAGACTAAAATCTTTAATAAAGGATGTACTTTTGCCCAACAGTCAATACTACGTGTTTAGAGTCCGATTTGCACGAGGTATGGGAGGTGGGGCCGTACTAAACCCAATGATGTAGCTAAAGGTGAAACCCACGACCGAAGTCCGTGACATGTAACAATTAAAATATCGCTGTACTTGTTTCCCGGGGGGGGGGGGCACTTCCATTCACGAGTGGATACCATGCGCGACCATGAGATCTCAAAAAGCACCCTAAACACGTATTTTCCATATTCTGAAATTGCACCCTTAACAAGTATTGGCGTGTGAAACCCTACCCTTAACAAGTATTGGAAACAATGCGATACTATTGGGAAGTATTCCCTGATTTGAACCCATAAACAAGTACAGCGGTATGTCACGGACGTCGGTCGTCGGTTTTACCTTTACCTACATCATTGGGTTTAGAACAGCCCAACTCGCGCAAATCATATACTCTAAACACGTAGTATTGTATTGATGACATCCTTTATAAAACATTTTAGTCTTGATTTTTATACCCTCGCAAATTCTAAACACGTAGCTTTCCTGGCGAAATAGATACCCTTTTTCCATTATAATGTTTTTGACACCGTTATTACGTTACGTACGTAACGTGCCCTATCTTGAAAAAGACATATTTTTACGTGTCTTTTTGGTCGCGCATGGTATCCACTCGTCAATGTAAGTGCCCCCCCCCCCCGGGACTTGTTTAGGGGTTCAATTCAGAGAATACTTGCCAAGGGTATCGTTTTGCTTCCAAAACTTATTAAGGGTAGGGTTTCATACGCCAATACTTGTTAAGGGGTGCATTTTCAGAATATGGAAAATACTTGTTTAATATAGGGTGCTTTTCGAGACCCCTTGGTCGCGCATGGTATCCACTCGTCAATGGAAGTGCCCCCCTATCATGTAAAGTTACCTGTGTACAGAGACTGGCAACGAAGTTCATTTCCTCGTCGCTGTGGATAGATACGAGATCAGGTTGGCCTTTGGACTTGTCAGTGTTCCTGCAATTCGTCACGGCTTGAGTAAAGTTGACGCGCTCCCCATGATAATAACGATAACAATTACCCTGGAAAAACACCCAAGGCCTAGGACATAGGAAGGTTATCTTGCAAACGTAGGCCATAGTAGCGGAACATTCGTTATCGTTCCACTTTCCTGGTCCTATATATTGCTTCGTGAATTTTACAGCGGAGTCGTTCAAGGATTTGGGCTCACTAGAAGAAGTGAGATATTTCTTCTTCCAAATATAAGCACAGTCTTCTGAAGAATTTGGGAGATGAGGGATGTTATTATCCGGTTGCAAAGGAAACCATGCAGTGTAGTTCACCTCCGTTCCATCCGACCATTCAAAGGCACCTTCTGGGGTTGGTTGATAAAGTCCTATCCATTGATTCTGATTTTGGCAAGCCTATATATAGAAGAAATTTGCATTGACGTAGGCCTACAAAATGTCGGATTCGAGATTGCGTAGGGAAGGCGGCCAACAGACTCACCAATTTACTCTTCAAGCATAATTTTTTTTATCTTTTTAAGAAAGAAATAATGATCAGGACTCCCATCACACCTAGCCTTTCTTCAAGCAAATTCAGATGAGCAACAAAAAAGGGGATTAACACAACGCTTTTCTTGTTCAATTTCTGATCACTTTTTCTGAGCCGAGGCATTGAAAACGCATATTGATTTACACACTCTATGACAAATGCATCATAACAGAACATTCATAATTTTACATTAGAAAAAACGCAATGTGATATCATTTCGATTTTGCATACTCTGTATACCCTAGGCATCTGTTGTGTGTTTCATAAAGTGTTCGTAGGTTACTAGCGACTTAACGACGACTGGGGGTCCTTTCTTGTGGTACGTGATACAACACAAGATTTCCCTTGGAGTTGATTTGCTACTTATTTTATTTTATTTATTTTGTTATATTTAATTGATATATTCATATTCCACAAATCCTCAAAGTACATTTCGTAATAAATCATTTTTACAATGAAATGAAAAAAGTGGAGGGGCCTACTGAAAAGCAAAGCTTGTAAGATGTAGACCCCCTATCAAAATCTTATACACGGGTAATATGATATACGTAGAGTAAAATAATCAGCAAAATCCTATAAATTTATAAAGATATAAACACTGTAACACAAATGTATATACACTATATACAAAATTAAATATTGACTTTTAAATAATCAACACTACCGTGGATAAGTATGAAGTTCACAAAATATTCTTAAAGGTCAAGTCCACCCCAAAAAAATTGTTGATTTGAGTCGATAGAGAAAAATCAAACAAACATATGCTGCAAATTTCATCGAAATCGGATGTAAAATAAGAAAGTTATGACATTTTTAAGTTTTGCTTATATTTCACAAAACAGTTAAATGCATAACTCAGCAATATGCAAATGAGAGAGTCGATGATGTCCATCACTCACTATTTTTTTTTTTGAATTATACAATATTTCAATTTTTACACAGATTTGACAAGAAAGGACCAACTTAACTTAACCATAAACTGTTAAAATAATGGTAATTCTACATGTTCAGGGAGAAATAAAACTTTGTTTCACTTGACAAGGAGGAGAAAATAAGAATATTTCATATTTCATTTAATAAAATACAAAAGAAATAGTGAGTGGATGACGTCATCAGTCTGCCAATTTGCATACCTACGAGGATGTGCATATAACTGTTTTGTGAAATTAAGCGAAACTTTGAAATGTCATAACTTTCTTATTTTACATCCAATTTTGATGAAGTTTTCAGTGTTTTGCTTATTGGATTTTTCTCCTTTTTTTCAAATCAACTTTTTGTTGGGGTGGACTTGTCCTTTAAGAAAGGATCACCCGTAGTTCTTAAAGTCACTCGAAACTTAAACCTAGCTTTGTGAAACACCCACGCACCATTGGCACGTTGCAGAAGAATTGCAATCTAACACAACTCCTAAAACGAATCGCAGCGGGATTATCAACCAATCAGACGGGCACATTTTTAACGTGCGTTTGTTTGTTGTTGTTGGGGGTGCCTCAAGCGCAAATTTTGCGTCCGAAGGGTGCTATGGGATTGGTTGATGGTCAATGCACACCATACGCATTTTTAACTTGCATATGTTTGTTGTTGTTTGGGGCAGGGGCCGCGGAACGGTTTTCAAAGTGGGGGGGGGGGCTGAGCCAAAAGTGGGGGGGAGCTGATCATGCAAAAAATCACAATCCTATGGTCATTTTTACGTTTTTGTACACGGTTTTGGAAAAAAGTGGGAGAGGGGGGGGGCTGAAGCCCCCCCCCCCCTGCTTCCGCGTCCGCGTCAAACGCAATATCTTCCGGAGGGTGCGACGGAATTGGTTGATGGACAATGCACACTATGCGCTTTTGTAACTTGCGTTTGTTTGTCGTTGTTTTGGGGGTGCGTCAAACGCAATTGCTTCCGGAGGGTGCTACGGAATTGGTTGATGGTCAATGCACACTATGCGCATTTGTAACTGGCGTTTGTTTGTTATTTTGGGAGTGCGTCAAACGCAATTGCTTCAGGAGGATGCTACGGAATTGGTTGATGGTCAATGCACACCATGATACGCATTTGTAACTTGCGTTTGTTTGTTGTTGTTTTGGGGGTGTGGCAAACGTAATTGCTTCAGGAGGGTGCTACGGAATTGGTTGATGGTCAATGCACACTATGCGCATTTGTAACTGGCGATTGTTTGTTGTTGTTTTGGGAGTGCTTTCAAACGCAATTACTTCCAAAGGGCCATACAGGATTGGTTGATGGTCAATGCACACCATACGCATTTGTCACTTGCGTTTGTATGTTGTTGTTTTGGGTGTGTGTCAAACGCCATTGCTTCAGGAGGGTGCTACGGAATTGGTTGATGGTCAATGCACACTATGCGCATTTGTAACTTGCGTTTGTTTGTTGTTGTTTTGGGGGTGCGTCAAACGGAATTACTTCCAAAGGGCCATACGGGATTGGCTGATGGTAAGTGCACACCATACGCATTTGTCATTTGCGTTTGTATGTTGTTGTTTTGGGGGTGTGTCAAACGCCATTGCTTCAGGAGGGTGCTACGGAATTGGTTGATGGTCAATGCATAATATGCGCATTTGTAACTGGCGAGTGTTTGTTGTTTTGGGAGTGCGTCAAACGCAATTACTTCCAAAGGGCCATACAGTATTGGTTGATGGTCAGTGCACACCATACGCATTTGTAACTTGCGTATGTTTGTTGTTGTTTTGGGGGTGCGTCAAACGGAATTACTTCCAAAGGGCCATACGGGATTGGTTGATGGTCAATGCAGACCATACACATTTGTAACTTGCGTTTGTTTGTTGTTGTTTGGGCCGCAGGGGCCGCGGAACGGTTTTCAAAGTGGGGGGCTGAGCCAAAAGTGGGGGGCTGATCATGCAAAAAATCACAATCCTATGGTCATTTTTACGTTTTTGTACACGGTTTTGGAAAGAAAAGTTGAGGGGGCTGAAGCCCCCCCAGCCCCCCGCTTCCGCGGCCCCTGTGGGGGTGCGTCAAACGCAATTGCTTCCGGAGGGTGCTACGGGATTGGTTGATGGTCAATACACACCACAAACTTAGACTTTGTTTAAAAATACTAATGGAAATCTAATGAATTCAATTCAAATTTTTCTATCAATATGATTAAACGTTACGACTCCCGAATACACATGAGATAGACAGGAAATACATACAAATATAATAATAATGATAATATGCATTTTGTATAGCGCCATCTATCTATCTATTCTTACTATTACTGTTAGTATTGTTACTATTATTATTACACCGGATTTAGTTCGAGCTGCCTTTCAGTGCTCGTGCATTCAATGAATTAATCCTGCCGGGGACCCATTCACCTCGCAAGGGTCGATTGGAGCATAGTGTCTTGCTGAAGGAAAACACGCCATGGCTAGGATTCGAACCCACGACCCTCTGTTTGAAAGGCTAGAGTCAGAACCACTCGACCACGGCGCGCCCACAATTCAAATTATCTTGAAATGAGCCTAACAATTATTTCAGGGGCGTATTGTACTTACTTTTCCTTTGCACAAGTCCAAAATAATGTTCGTCTCCCCATCACTGTGAATGGACACTAGATCGGAAAAACCAGGAGAATGATCGTCTTCCTGATCTTTCCAGTTGATGTTCCGACAGTTCGTCAGTGCTCGAGAAAAGTTGACTCTCTCATCAAAGTAACAATAAAGATTGCCTTCATACCATCCGAAAATATCTTGACAGCTCGAATTATCTGCTGTACCTGGAAAAAAAAATCGAAGGAAACCCCACATTAATTCCTGTCATCAAATGTTTCGGTCACTGACGGATCCAGGGGGGAGGGGGCACATCCGGCTCGTGCCCCCCCCCCCCTTGAAAGTCACAGCATATATTTTTAATTGCAATATGTCCTTCATACACAAGTGTTGCCTTTTTCTTTGTTTCTTGTCAAATTTTCTTCGGGTAAATGCTTTGAAAAATCCTGGATCCGCCCCTGGTGGCTGTTTCATAAAGCCGTTCGTAAAGTTACGAACGATTTTACGCACGACTTGAACATGTTCTTAGGTCATAGCTCAATTACATATAGGGATATCACATAGCACAAGAAAGGATCACCAGTCGTGCGTAAAGTCATTCGTATCTTACGAACAGCTTTATTGAACACCCCCCCCCCAGGTTATGGTTACCAGCCATCTTGTCTCTTGATAGATCAGTAATAGGCCTACATAAACTCTTATATTTGCCACACCCACACAAGCACAACCTCACGTCCACTGGCTCACTTACAATTAAAATGGCTAAAATAATGTTTGTACTGCATGTGCAAGTGCGTTTGTCTGTGAAGGTGAGAGTATGGGTGTGTGTTTTTGCATAAGTGTTTGTTGGGTCGTTCATGTGAATGTTTGTGTGTCTTGACGATTCGTTTTATAAAACGAGAACCCCAGGGATCATGCACAATTAGAAGACAATGATTTTTTTCAACAAATACTGAACTAATAAAGGATTAATTTGGCATAGGTCATTCAATTGCAATTAACGTAAATGTCTCTAAAATACTAAAAAGTTCAACCAATTGTAAAGAGATTCTTTGCTTATCTAAATTTTGAGGGATTGTGGGAATGGAGCATATTGACATTGTTAGCTTGAATGTTTTAAAGCTGTGCAAATACGGGTACGGATAATTGATTTTCCTGAATGGTGTTATGATTAGCAATGCAACTTGGAATTACTACCAAGGGTGTTTCATACCCCCAAAAAAATGTCCGTAAAGTTTTCGTGCTTTTTTTTGTCATTGTTTTGCGAGCCAACGTAATACTAGTAATACGGCAAGCATTAATTTATGGTGCGGCATGATTCGTACTTTGTAGATTACTCGATCTTCGTGTTGCTACTTTGTATCATAAATGCCTGTTGTACTATTTTATTCATGTATATTCATCTTGTATCATGCGAAGTAATTCATGCCCGTTCTTCTTCTTCTACTTCATGCTCGCTTCTATAGCTCTTTTCTTCCCCTCTCTTCTATTTCTTTACCTTCTATGTATTAGCCCTTTCTTTTTGTATTTGTTGTTTAGTTGTATATTTTTACAGGCGTAGGCCTATCCCGGCACAGTCAAGCACCTGCTGCCTTCTGCGTTTTTTTACGCCTCCTTCCATGTGCATAGAAACTTAATTACATACATTGTTATATTACTATACAGTAGTATTGATTTATTTCATAATATGAAATTGGATGTAACCTGCGTAATGTCAATCGGAAGAAATAAATGTTTAATTGAATTGAAATATAATTTTTCCTCACGTTCATTGCAATGGGTCCCGTGGAATCCAGCAAAACAGTAACATTTGTAGCTCTCCATAGTCTCCAAACACCAGCCGTTCTGACATAAATATTCTATACAACCTAAGATAATAAATATACGCCATAAGAAAGTTAAAATAATGACTACATATTATCCTTACATAAGTATTTACATAAAGAATTTATTTAGGCCTAGAATGACACAAAAAATATAATTCTTGATATGAACTTCCCACTTTCTCGGTTGGAGTTTAAGTTTGATCTATCACAACACTCTATATGACGGGAACCGGATCTCATTTGAAGGCCTCGATTTTCTAAAACTATGACGTTTTCATCTCACCGGATGGACTTTCAAGGGATTCCGCTAGATGTGTTGTCCTTGGGGGCGTATCAGTGGTCACCAGGTCTGCTGTGCTCGTTTCTCCCGTCTTTGTCATCATCATTTCGTCAGTCAATAGTGATTCTGCAGCTAGAAATATGAACAAAAAATTACAATCACGATATATTATTATTTGTCCTGACATGACTTTTTTTTTTTTTTTGACAACGAAATTATATGACTAAGCACGTTAGTTTTTCAGTGATCATTGATTTTAAATCAATGACGCTAAACATCACTTTATGTAAAAAAAAATATGTGAAATATATTAGAATTCGTTGAATCAGTTTTATATTTTCTCACGTTCATTGCAGAGGGGTCCTTGAAATCCAGCAAAGCAGATGCATTTGTAACTTTTCATAGTCTCCAAACACCAGCCGTTTTCACAGAGATCTTCATCACAATCTGAATCAAAACCAAAATTAGAATGAAGTGATTGATATTCGTTTTCAATGCAAACGATTCAGATAGTCATGACAAAATTATCATCTCTCTCCATTATGTTATGTACTTCCACACGAGAGTATATTTTAGAATATGTCGAGGACAGTTAACAGACCATCTTGACCGTTCTGGACAGGAATACTGTGGAGGCTATCGTTTGATGTAAACAGTCCGCAGCGGGTGTAGTACGGTATGCTACGGCTATATTGCGACAGACATACGGTCCACAACGGTCACTTAGTCTTCATTGCAATTGCAGAGGGGCACTAGCGTACCTACGGGGGGGGGGGGGCAGAGGGTGCAGACTGCCCCCCCTGACGAGTCACAACCCATGCAAGGGACATATCCTTGCCCCCTAACGAGTCTTGAAGACCTTTTTTTTTTTGGCTTGTCAATTTTTTTTCTGGTACGAAATTCTTTATTTGTGGTTGAAGACCTTTTTTTTTTATGCTTGTCAATTTTTTTGGCGGACGAATTTGCCCCCCCCCCCACCCTGTGAAAAATCCTAGGTACGCCACTGCAGAGGGGTCTTTGAAATCCAGCAAAGCAGATGCATTTGTAACTTTTCATAGTCTCCAAACACCAGCCGTTTTCACATAGATCTTCATCACAATCTGAATCAAAACCAAAATTAGAATGAAGTGATTGATATTCGTTTTCAATGCAAACGATTCAGATAGTCAGGACAAAATTATCATCTCTCTCCATTATGTTATGTACTTCCACATGAGAGTAGATTTCAGAATATGTCGAGGACAGTTAACAGACCATCTTGACCGTTCTGGACAGGAATACTGTGGAGGCTATCGTTTGATGTAAACAGTCCGCAGCGGGTGCAGTACGGTATTCTACGGCTATATTGCGACAGACATACGGTCCGCAACGGTCACTTAGTCAAGCTAGGCTGACGCAGGCGACCACCTAGTGTGCGAACACCTTTCGTGGATATCTTCCATGGTAATTTTTTGCAAGCTTGACTATTTCCCTAACCGAGGATCGAACCGCGGACTCCCATGTGTCTAGTCATGCACCTTGGACCACTCGGCAATGCCACCTCCTCTTGAAAAAAAGAATAGAAATCAAAGGCACCCGCTTTGTTGAGTACCTTTTCGCTTTCAAAAGAGGAATTTCTCGGCCTGTTTGTGGAGACACCCACATCATGCCAGTCGTTTGCCACCAATGAAGACTTGCAACATGACGCACAGAGCTATACTTAGATGTAAAATATTCCATATTTGGAAGGTTTAGTGGTCCAAATGTTTTAATACAGGAAGTAATCGTTTATTCGTAGGATTCGAAAACACAATAAGCCTTATTATTCTGCAAGTTTGATAATCCGAAAAAAGTAAGGTTCCCATAGCTAATGAGCCATCTCCGTACTCCCGAGACTTACTTCATTCTCGGACAGACGAACCTTTGAAGTACGGAATGCTAATCTATTGTCATTATCAAGAACCTTCTGAATATCAAACTCAATTTTATTGTCGGATTAACAAAACTTCCGGAAATGCAACAAATCCTACTTTTCAATTTCTGACTTACCAAAATAGCGAACATTAGTGATACATGTAATTTCTTCGTTTTTATGATTAATGACCTTTTGAAATAACGGGAGCGCTCGCATCATTTGGTTAGTGAAATACGTATGATCTTAGTGAATTCCTACAAACAAGCCTTAAAATGCCCCTCTTCAGGTCTGAATTTCCTAAATTTTCAGCTCGCGCTTCCCGCTCGCAATATTTGATTAGTGAGATGCGTATGTTAATCATGATTACAATGACTACAAGTGCTTCATGTGTAATTCTAACAAATTTAGCAAGCGCTTGGCACTCGCATTACATGACTATGGTGAGATATGTATTCTCTTAATGGATTCCTAAAATAGAGTCCTTAAAATCTCCCTGTTTAGGGGTCAACATGCATAAACAAAAATGTCAGCTCGTGCTTCGCGCTCGCATCATTTGGTTAGTGAAATACGTATGGTCTTAGTGAATTCTACAAATAAGCCTTAAAATGCCCCTCTTCATGTCTGAATTTCATAGATTTTCAGCTCGCGCTCGCAATATTTCACTAGTGACATGCGTACGTTAATCATAATTACAATGACTACAAGTGCTTCATGCGTTTAGATATAATTCTAACAAATTTAGCAAGCGCTTGGCACTCGCATTAGATTACTGGTGAGATATGTATAATGCTAATGGATTCCCAAAATATAGTCCTTAAAATCTCCGTTTTGGGTCAATATATACAACAATTTTAGCTAGCGCTGCGTGCTCGCAATGTTTAACGAGACATGCACGTATCATGATATAAAAAAATGGTTATAATGTCCCTTTTTAGGTCTGAATACCAAGAATTTTCATCTCGCGCTTCGCGCTTGCATTATTTGATCAGTGAGATACATATCCGTTTAATGGCACTGTCCTTAGACTGTGCTTCGCGTGCTCACTAAGTGACTCAATTTTTTGCAGGTCCCCCCCCCCCCATGCCGTGACCCACGATACGCCACTGAACGGGAGTTTGCCGATTTTGCTTATGATTGTCGATTTTCAAAAGTTTTTGCTTTGAGGGTTTTGTTTTCAAGACGTTGATCGTGTTGCTTCATTGGTTTGAACTACTAATGTAAATGAAATAACTGTTTGTGCTTATTACCATGACCACTAGGCAAATCATTCAATTGTTTGATTCCAAAGTACTTTAACCCTTTTTCTATAATGGGGTTTTGGTAAACGGAATCCATATTTGATACGAAATACGTTACATTTTGTGGCAACTGAGAGCGCTTCGCGCGCTCACTAAGTGACTCAAAATTTTTGCAGGTGCCCCCCCCCCCCATGCCGTGACCAACGGTACGCCACTGAACGGGAGTTTGCCGATTTGGCTTATGATTGTCGATTTTCAAAAGTTTTTGCTTTGAGGGTTTTGTTTTCAAGATTTTAACCGTGTTGCTTCATTGGTTTGAACTAATAATGTAAATGAAATAACTGTTTGTGCTTATTACCATGACCACTAGGCAAATCGATCAATTATTTGATTCTAAAGTACTTTAACCCCTTTTTCATAAAGGGGTTTTGATAAACGGAATCCATATTTGATACGAAATACGTGACATTTTGTGGCAACTGAGAGCGCTTTGCGCGCTCACTAAGTGACTCAAAATTTTTGCAGGTGCCCCCCCCCCATGCCGAGACCAACGGTACGCCATTGAACGGGAGTTTGCCGATTTTGCTTATGATTGTCGATTTTCAAAAGTTTTTGCTTTGAGGGTTTTGTTTTCAAGATTTTAACCGTGTTGCTTCATTGGTTTGAACTAATAATGTAAATGAAATAACTGTTTGTGCTTATTACCATGACCACTAGGCAAATCGATCAATTATTTGATTCTAAAGTACTTTAACCCCTTTTTCATAAAGGGGTTTTGATAAACGGAATCCATATTTGATACGAAATACGTGACATTTTGTGGCAACTGAGAGCGCTTTGCGCGCTCACTAAGTGACTCAATTTTTTTGCAGGTGCCCCCCCCCCCCCCATGCCGTGACCCACGGTACGCCACTGAACGGGAGTTTGCCGATTTTGCTTATGATTGTCGATTTTCAAAAGTTTTTGCTTTGAGGGTTTTGTTTTCAAGACGTTGATCGTGCTGCTTCATTGGTTTGAACTACTGCTAATGTAAATGAAATAACTGTTTGTGCATGACCACTAGGCAAATCGATAATATTACTTGATTCTAAAGTACTTTAACCCTTTTTCCATACTGGGGTTTTGGTAAACGGAATCTATATTTGATACGAAATACGTGACATTTTGTGGCAGATAGGTCCATTCATTACATGTAGGCCTATTCGCATCGCAGATATATATGTATACAATGATGGAGTCAATACTGTATAATGAAATTAAACACAGCAAACATCACAAGGCCTATAGTGTACGCGACATAATACCCTTAATGATCTGTTGGGGAAAATGAAATATATTCCGATGAATGTGACTGGTGAATTTTATTCCACACATTACATAAAATTGATAATTCTCATGAAATAAATACACCGGAAATGAATTGTAAAAACACAAATTATGATTACATCTTCATAGATCATAGTGCTCCCTTTCACATACCTAGTCCTCTAAGAAGTAAGTGCTGATAACCAAGGAAAGAAGGTGTAAATAAAGTCTTATAATTTACAACAACAAAAAAGTCAATTCAGAGGTCAAATGGATGTGGATTTCTTCGAAGGGAAGCTGAAAATCGATGACAGATGCATGCACATCGCTGAAGAAATAGTAGTTTAACATATTATCTGAAACCAATGCAGGAATGTGGTTATTTGCTTTATATTCCACTTTGGAAACGATTTCATTTATACTGTGTAAATCCAATGAGCATGATGAGGGAGAGCAATAATTACACCTCAATGAACGTCTGAAATTATTTCATTTTCGGTATAACAATCCTTCGGATAAACGAACATTATGATGTATCTTACACTGTTAGAAAAGCAGAAGACAAATTAAAAAACAGATTTTACAGAAAGAAATAACCAAATCTTTCTGTAAATTTTTATAACAGGAAAGACTTTCTTTAATTTTCTACAATTTTACGAAACAGGTCTGTTTAAAAAAGGGGGGAACAGTTTTAATACAATACATTTTTAAATCAACATACACCAAATGCAAATTTTCTGTAATTTACACATATACATGTAAGATTACATGTGTTCTCGAGACTCTGCTGCAGGATTTTTTTTTTAAGTACAAATTTTCTATGTAAGTATCTTATTATTATCAAATACTTGACTTTCTTGATCCACTTTCTAGTCTCCTAACGTTAAAAAAACGACTGATATTTCCATGTTACACTCTGAGTACGATTCCTACTACGAAGATTATTGTAACAAGTATAATTAGACATTAACTTTCCCTCTTAACATATTTTACTTTCTCTATCCAAATGAAATTAGAGGCTGGCTTATATTTCCAAAGCTAGCTCAAAGACATGTTTTAAAGGGCGCACGAACCAACAGCAATTCCTCAATGACTCCGATCTGGCAAGGTTCATTACCCACAATCCATCATTCTGAGCAATGTGGTCTCAAAATATAGCCCTACTTGAACGACAACACACCGATTTACTTCTCAATGCATTCATATCGCAATACAGTAGATATGTTCCCAAGTAGCTTAACAAAGTAATTTTCCTTTCTAAACACTTCGGGGTTTCTCTACAAATAAAACTATAGGACAATTTATCCTCTTAATTTTTTTAAGTTATCTCGAATTGTATTTTTACGCATATTGCTGCTTTTTGTGAACCCTCGTCTTCACTGCTGTACTTCGTTCAACATAGTACCTACTACCTGAACATGGCGTCATACTACACTGTAAAGGCCACGGACATACGTGGGCCTCAAAGTCTGTGTCGTGTTCTCAGAAAATTGAATGACATAAATGCTGTTACAATAATAATATTATGGTTGTTCCACTTTATATGTTTGTCATTTTGCCTCCGACGAAGATTCTGCTAGGATCGAAAGCTTAGGCCCCTTTTTGACTTTCTAATTTACTCCATTTGCTCTCTTTTATTAGATAAGCAGTTTTCAGCAGCTTCTTTTTGCCAATAATTTTGCAAGATACATAAACAGTGAAGATGAGGTATCAAACGATGATACTGGTCTATGTTCAGACCTAGTGCTTAAAAAATATAGGTTCCAACCTCCCAATAGTAAATTGCCAATTCGTCCACTGCCAACTCGTCCACTCACCATTATGCTCATCAACCTTTATTTAGTCTAATGCCATTTCGTCTAACAACCATTCAGTCCAGTTACCGTTTGCTCCAATCATCACGTCTTCTAATCACCAGTTCGCCTATGACCATTTCGTCTGATAACCAGTTGGTCTAGTACCCATTTTCTTTTCATTCTTTTCGCCCAATTAACACCTTTCCAATTAGACCAAATGATTTACTGACTAAATGGCTATTGGACCAACTGGTTATTAGATGAAATGGCAATTAGACCATGTGGATAGTGGACGAATTGATGATTGACCAAATGATAGTGGACAAGTTGGTAATTAGACCAATTGGCATTAGACCTATTGGAAATAAACCCTCCAAAATTAATGTTTTTTTGACAAATTTCCGAGGTTCAGAAACTGATTTTACAACTAATTAATGCAAATAAAAACCACTCTGTCCTTTATACTCTAAGTCTTAAAGCCCCCTCACACCTGACCGAATGTAGGCGGACGAAGGGTGACGAATGGTAAAATGAACGAAATGCACGCGAATTCAACGAAATTCAAATAAAATTTCCTTCAGATCATGCGATCAGTAACTATTGACAAATTTTATCAACGAACGGTAAGCGAAGGAGAAATATTACATTCAAAGGATATCGATTTTTCGGTTCACCTCTTTGAGAAAATTGCTTCCGAAGGCGTGCGAAGGGGTTGATATAACCCAATAAGACGAAGGAACAGTCACCAATTGTTTGATATGGCGTGCGATTAGAAACGAAGACGAGGGAATAGATCAGGCAAATTTGTTCGTTGTGTCATCGTGTTGCTTCGTTACGGGTTCTTTCGAGATCGGTCCACTTTCGCAAAAGCGCGAAGAGGGACTATGCGCGACAAAAACACACGAACGATAAACGAACGATTACCGCAAACTAAATAAGAGATGCGAATTCAAACAGATGACCAACGATTTTTCAATTCGTCGGGAAATTTTAAACATGTTCAAAATTTCCGCGCGAATTTGAATAATCGCAGCTGTTAGTTCAGAAGATGTACGAACCCAAACATGAAGGGTAAATATGATTTACCATTAGATACCATTGAAAACGATTTTGTAAAAAATGCCTTTCGCCAGCCATCGCAAGGCATATTTCAGGCAATTCGGTTAGACTTAAGTAAAAAGTTCGAGTTACATTTTGGTGCGCAGTTAAACGAATTCCTTGCCCAGTGGACTCAGCTCCGTTAAAATCATAAGCCCGTTTACTGAAATCTGGTTAAACTTGGACTGTGGTCTAACCATGTGCTAAATTTATGGGAAGCAAAAAATGCTATTGTAAAATTCAAATGTTTGCTGTGCTCATATGTTTCACGTTACTGCTGAAGGAAACAATTTTGGTTACTACTACTAGATAGCTCTGAATTATTTGAGTGTCAATTGAGCTGATAGATTAAAGCTGTACTGATAGACCAGGGGCACGTCTTACAAAGAGTTACGATTGATCTGATTAACCCGAACTGTAGGGTAATAATTGTTGATTGATGTCATAATTGTTTGTACAAGATCTTTGTACAATGTACTTTGTAAAAAATTACAAATAGAAGACCGTGCACTGAATTTTCAAGAAATCAATGAGTGTATATGAGTTTACAGCATATCTAGACAAATATTTCGAGCAAACATGCAATAGGTGTTGATGTTGCCGGCTTTCCATAGATATGACTGATCAGATCAACGGGGTCTAGTGTATAACTTAAACCTGAGCTCAGAATATGAGCCATGGGGTCGAAAGGGGACCAGCTTACCTGGAAATCTACAAACTCGGTGACCAAAGGTTTGTGAGTTATCATTCCTGGTGGGACACGAGTCCTCAGTAGATGAAACGCGAATGATCTTTGGAATAGTCTGCACCATACTTCCATTGGGATGAAGTTTCTTCCGGCATTCAAGAAACATTGGTAAGGTGTAATTCAGACCTAAGCCATCTGGACACGCAGTTGATCCATTCGATGAACCAAGTATAACTGAAATAATTAGTTGCAAATAAATTCAAAGTATTGCCGATACCGTCGGATTCTAATGTAATGTCTACTAGTATATTGTATTCAAACTGAATTTTACATTTTTTAAAACTTCGTTATTTAGCTGGGATTAACTCTGATTCGAGGTAAAGTACCTGGAAATCTTAATTCATGTCACTCAGAATATGTTGCATTCGGGCTGATGATCGAGCCAATTCGATTCCAGTTACTCAAAACGGTAGGATAAAAGTGACATTGATTAGCATGAAGTTGACACGACATTTGCCCCTGCAACAATTTATCCGGGTTGGGGTTGCAATATGGTTATATGTTAGGGTTAGGTTTAGGGTAGGGTATAATGTTAAACCCAGGGTTTAAAGGGATGGTCCGGGCTGAAAGTATTTATAGCTTAATATATAGAGTAGAATTCACTGAGCAAAATGCCGAAAATTTTATCAAAATCGGATATCAAATAACAAAGTTATTAAATTTTAAAGTTAAGCAATATTTTGTGAAAACAGTCGTCATGAATATTCATTAGGTGGCCTGATGATGTCACATCCCCACTTGTTCTTTTGTATTTTATTATATGAAATTAGGTTTTATTCAAATTTTTGGAAAAATTGGATTGACAACTGATTTAGTGCATTATATATTTATTGCTGCAACTTATTTCATTATAAGGGAGACATATTATTCACACAAGTATGAAATAATGAAAAAAAATATGATTTCATGTAATAACATAAGAAAACGGAAAGTGGAGATGTGACATCATCAGCCCACCTAATGAATATTCATGACGACTGTTTCCACAAAATATTGCTAAACTTTAAATTTCAATAACTTTATTATTTGTTATCCGATTTTGATGAAATTTTCGGCATTTTGTTCAGTGACTGTATTAAGATATAAATATTTTCAGCCCGGACCATCCCTTTAAGTTCGTCATTCGATCAGTGTTTGGGATTTAAAGCGGACTAATTGTCGCCGGAGTAAATGTCATGGAACCCTAGCCGAACAAACCATGTAATGTGCATAGTACAGTCCCCATCACAAGTTTAATGCTTAGATGATTTAAACTTGGGAGGAATCAAACTGGGACACACAATATATGCATAACGGACATTTCAATTAATCTATCTATCTATATGTCTTCCCGAATACAACGTGTGTAATTATTATAAGGGAGGATTCATCATTCATACCAAAGTTCCGTCATTGGGTTTCGAGCCAGTTATTCATGTTCCACAGTCTTGCATTTTCATCACACACTCTAAAAACAAATCAGTCAAAAATGACTAGTTAATAGGGTCAGCTGGGTGCAACTGTTATTCTAGTCATATTTGACTATTTTCTAGTCGTATTTTACTAGAACATAGTTATTTCTGACTAGAGTATTATTCAGAAGTGTGACTAGACATATCAGTTGCATCCAGCTGACTACTGGTCTAGTCGATTTGACTGACTTGTTTTAAGAATGCATATTTATAAAACGAAGCAGGCCTATTTGTCATGAAATTAATTCAAGTGTTAATACTTAGCTCACGAAAAATTCTTTTTCACTAGATTCCTTCATAAAGATCATGCAAGAATCGAAATAATATGTTTGAAAAGCCTACCTGGTAACAAACATGCTGCGAGTCCGTACTTGAATAGCGAACACATAATCTGTTAAAATTCGATATAAAACGACGAGAGTAAAAGTAAAATATTGTGACGTGCCAATCTCATCAGCCTTATAGTCAATATCAACATAGGAATCTCCCGTTTCAAACACCATCAATGGTTATATCATATCATTTTCACGACCAAGTGGGGCCTGACTGCCGGTATGACCACCTCCAACATGTCAAATGTCATCATTCAGTTTGATAATCATCATCAAGATCATCTCAATTACCTCATCATCATCACCATCAGCATCACTATCATCATCACATCCAGCATCACTATAATCATCACCATGGATACCACCATCACCATCAACATAATTATATACGCTCCCTTTTTTTACTTTGATGTTCTTATTTGTTTTTTCTCAGGTAATGTATAATGGTCAATAATTTGGTATACACAATCATAATTTGACTTTATAACTAAATTGAATTCAATCACAGAGGTACTTATCATTTCAAGCTCTGTTTCTTTTCAGGGCCTAATTTTGATGTTGTCTACATCATGTGTAAACACGCTATAGATTTTGTAAAATTATGCATCAAAGTTTTATTGCCAATTTAACTCGATCCTTGTGTAATTTTTATATATATATTGTATGGTTACAGACAAAGTTTAACTGTACTTTTTACACATGAAAAGTAAACGCTTGAAATTGAAACGTCTTTCAAAGTTACCATAAAAAATAAATATAGATCGTGATGTCCAATTATCATAGTCATTTAATCTTAGAAGGGTAATAATTCTTGCAGAAATATATTAAATGTACGATTGTGACATAAAAGCTTTATGCAAAAATGGGTGACGCTACATAATCAAAAAGTCATGCTTGGGTATGAGAATCTTAACCATAATTATCAACTGGCATTATTTATTTATTATTTATTTTTTTATTTTGTTTTATTTATTTTATACTGCAGGGTAGGCCTGTTCAGTTCTTAAAACTGCTTTACAAAGGCGCCCTGCAGTTTAAAATACATGTCAAGATAACTATGAACAACAACAACAAACAACATCAAAAATACAAAATACAAAATATCTAACATCAGAAACAATTAACACCAAAATATAGAGTGGGAAGTGACAATTTAAACATACATAGCATTGTAAATCAAAGGAATATCATTTCGCTCTTTATCAATTCGTATGAAAGGCATACGAAGGCATTATGTCTACATTCTCCGAGTAGGTCTTAGAGTATACTTGCCATTTTTGTAGATCTAGCGGCAACTGAATGTTGAGACAAATATGCGAGATTGGCAATATTTTTCTATAGTAGGACTAAAGGTTCATCGCGTGAGCAAAACTTTCTGATGATTTAAGGGGAGGTATTTTGTAATAACGTTCTGCACAGAACGTCGACTTAATTCGTCCCGAAGTTACCAAGCCCGCTCGCTGATGTAGTTATAGAGCATGCAGATCGAAATAAAATGCAACGTTTTTCGACGACGGATTCTGATTGGCCTTTTTGTCTTTTGACAAACTTCTGGCATGTGGCGCCTAGCTGTATGCGTGATTGTGAGAAATATGGGATCGAAATGGCTAAATAAAGGTGGAAGTCTCCTTTCTTTGATCTCTGCTGATTGGCTGGCGAACACCAATGCGGTATCGACACAACCAATGAAAATGGTGAAAGTTATGGCTCCGGTGTCTTGGACGTCGAGAAGCGAAAGCATATCCCATTAACCCAGTACATATCCTCCATAAGTGTGGTGGAGAAAATAATGATTTATGAGTTTACATTTTCATACATGGAATCATTCTGACGGAATCATTCTAATCAATGTTTTTATTGTATTTTTTTTTAATATCATAATGTGTGTTTGCGAGGGTGGGAGGGCACGTGCGCGTGTATGATTTGTACACACTGTCGAAATGATTAATGCTTTCATTCTTCGTTGACAATCTTGTGTGAAGAGGGAAAGGAAAAGTAAAGAAAAGGCAGACACATGACTGGTAGAAAAGGAGTAAAGTCGGAAAAGGGAGGAAAGGAAGGACATAACAAAAAAAAGAAGGGGAAAGCGGAATGAAAGGGGACGAAAATGAAGAAAAGAACAGGTGATAAAGATTATTGTTCCGAAATACTAATAAATGAGTGAGATAGATGACATAGATTAAGAGATGGCAAATTGGAACTCGATTTTATGGCGGGAAATAGAAAAAAGGCAAAAAGAATTGGAAAAAGAGGTAGAATGAAATTGGCTAAAAAGCTTAAGGGGAAAAGTTGAATTATGAAGAAAAAAGAAAATGAAAAAGACAAGAATTTAGGTACACACTCGGGCTGCCGAGGTTTGAAAATAAAGAAGGGGAAGAAAGAATAGGATGGCGTATAAAGTTCATAAAAGCTTGCTAAATTTCAAGCAATAACATTCCCAATCAGGAAATTATCAAACTTTGAGAGGTTCCTGACCTACCGCCCAAGAATTGCGCAAGGCTACACATGCCCTGTAATTTTATTTTTAAAATTCACAACAACGATTTTCTCGTTCGCTTCGCTCGCTCGTGCCGCTTTCCCCCCTCATTTCCCATGTTGTGCCCTCTCTGAAGTAATATGTTTTGTAATTATATACCCGCGATTTCATTGAAAATAACGGCAAGTTTTGATAATGGCTGAATGAATCTCGAGAGGTAATGAGAGAGGCTCCGCCCCGGACTCCACATACGTGGCACTGGCGTACAAATTGAATGGTTTTGGGCCCTGGCCCCCAAAAGTTCTACGACCAAGAACCAAAAAGAAGATAAAGGGACTGGGAAAATGTAAGGTATAAGGTTATTTTCTGAATATCATTTTAATTAATGCTCTGAAAAGAGGAAAGCTCATTCTTGCTGCTCATCTCTTTCAAAAATTTACAATTTGAAGTCGAATTTGGACGTATTTTTTCTACTTTCTAGTTTCACAGAATAATAATGATAATAATAATAATAGGCATTTATATAGCGCCATCTATCTAGAAACATTCTATTCCGAAGCGCCATGGGCGGAAATCCCAGGGGGGACGTGTTTCAACAGGACAATGTAAGACCCCACACAGCACGGTTCATCACCAACTTCCTTCAGGAGCAGGACATTGACGTCATCCCATGGTGTGCATGCTCTCCTGACCTCAATCCCATTGAGCATCTGTGGGATGAACTTGGCAGACGGGTGAGGTCATCTACTATTTGTGGTCTTTTATGATGGTAAGAAATACATCATTGAAAAACGAAATAAAACATGTATTTTAGGACGAGATGACCTTACTTTTGGGATGATAACCCTTTTTTTTTTTTTTTTTCCTTGTCAAATTTTCCAGCCCCTTGTCCCCCCCCCTACCTTTTGGGAGTGATTTCCGCCCCTGCGAGGCGCACAAGAAAAGAAAGAATAAGAAAGTTTGGATGGGTGTCAAAGTGCCAATAACTAATACTGTTAAAAAAAGATAAGACTTCAGTTTAGATTTGAATTACATAATTCTCAAAAGAAAAATCCCTCTCTCTCTCTTTTTTTAACAAGATTTAACAGTCTCATGTTTTCATGTATTGGCAATAAGTTGATCACCATGCTCACTGTGTGTTTACAAAATGCTTTTTAATTAATATCATCATAGTAATCATCTTCTCCTCCTACTCTACATTTTCTTCTTTCTCTTCTTAGCTTCTATCCAGGAGTAAAATGCCTTGATTTCTCAGAAATTGCCATTTTCAGCATTTCAATACCCTCTTTTTCTTGTTGGGATATCATTTCAGAGTACAATAATGATAACTGCATGTCTTTAGCCAAGTCATCGATACGGGATTGTTTTAGCATGCTTTTATCCAAATCCTGACATTAATAATTGGCCTGCTTCTATTCCACTCCACTTCCTGACATTATAATGTATTGTTTTTATTTTCCATCAATCAAAATGATAACAATGATAAATATATATATTGACCATAACAAAGATGATCAGTAAAAAGACGGAGGGATTGCCCTACTCAGCAATGATAACATACCAACGCTGTTTTACAAAGGGTCCCTTATAGAGATGCACGTGTAAACATATAAAGCAGAAAAGGAAAAACTTAGTTGACTTGCGTTAACAAAATGTAAAAAAAAATCAGGGATCTGAACAGAAAGTTACAAAAAGTCTGGGGAAATGACTTAAAGGCTTTCCATCAAATGTGTCAGTCCATCTGGGTATCAACGTTGGTATTGCAATGTATACTATGAAAAACAAAAGATGGCAAAGTTGAGATACTTGTGATAGATCCGGGTACATATACCGGCAGACATCCAGAATGGTTTAAATCTCAATAACTAAGGATAATGCAGGTAAAAAAAGGCATGAAAGGGGGGGGGGGGGGGGGGAGTGGCGGACCCTGACCCGGAGGAGACAAAGCATTGGAGGGGCACTATTTGTGAACAATGCTGTGCCCCTCCAATGCTTTGTCTCCTCTGGGTCACGGTCCGCCACTGCAGGTAGGGGAATAATAGAAATGTATCTAACACCATGAACACCACATGAAATCATTTACAAGGCATGCTTCGGAGAAGAGGCTGGAATTTATTTGCCCTCTGTTTTTTTTTTTTTTACATACCGTTGTTTTCCTTCGAGGACGTCGACATTGATAAGCAACTTGATAACAGTGGTTCGTATTAGAAATTGTCTTCATTTCTGATTATTCAAACTGCACTTTTATTTATTTTATTTTACTTTACATTTTGATGTTACTTGCTTTATTTCACCTTCCTTCTCGTCATTTCACTCCATTTTACTTTTCTTCACATTAGATTGATTTAATTTACCATGTTTACTGACTTTGTGTCACTTTCTTTACTCCTAACTTTACTCCTCATCACTTCTAATCTGCATGCACAGACCCTTGTCTTTCACAATACGCACAGTGCAGAGTCTGAAGTAGGGAGACTAGATTAACTGTGTTCTAGATTGACTATGTACTCTATACACATACAGAGTCTTCGGGTTCTAGTCTTTACTCTAGACCGGTTATTGGTTAAAGTGTCATATATGAGTCTGTTCTTGCAGACTACTTCACTCTCATTTAAGTTCACTGCAATTCGCTTCACTACACTTTAGTTCACTCCAATTAACCGCATTTCATAATACCTTGTACTTTCCTTTACACTTCTTTATTTATACACACTTCATTTTGATTAATATTAAAGTATGTTACTTCAAATCACTAGCTTGAATTCACAATGTTCAGTTCACTTCACTATGCTTCACTTATTTTTACTTTTACTGGACTTTTACTTAACTTCACTTACCTCACTTGGCTTTACTTCAGTTTTATTTTACGTCGCTTTATCTTACTTCACTTTACTTTCTTCACTTCGCTTCAGTTAGATTCACTTTACTTTACTTTACTTCATTTCACTTCATCTAGCTTCACATAACTTCACTTCACAGCTTCACTCAACTTTACTCTGATTTACTTAACTTTACATAATTTTACTTGGCTTTGCTTTACTTCAGTCATGTCGGTGATTAACAATCCATTATTATTCAACAAAAAAAAATACCACCTGTCTGAATTCCCTTTTCAAATCACTTCACTTCTTCTCATTTTACTTTTTACTCTGAGTCACTTTACTTTAATACACTATTTTTAATTTTATTTACTTTACTCTCCCCACTAAATATCTAAACGTTCATACGTTCTATTTCGTGACATCATTTTATCGAATTATATTTATAACCTATTACGGTTCCCATGTTGCCCTCCTTCATGGCTGCTATTGTTTCAAGCAATTACCTGCTTATAGCTGGCCCTGCATTTTTACCCACCTTGCTATTTTACATGCTTCATTTATGTAGTTTTTAGTCTTATACATTATTTATCTTTTAGATTGTCATGCAAATATGTTCTAATTTATGTCATTGTCATTTTATCAATTTTTTTTATTTGTTATTGATTTATGAATAAAATGCAGAAACTCCTGCAAAAAAAAAACTTTACGTTGCTATACTTCCATGTCGCACTGTCCATGCCATTTGAGAAAATACCCACTTGTCTTCATCCTTATCTCACGTTATACTTTACTTTATATTCCTTTACTTTACTTAAATTTAATTTAATTTACGTTCATGGTACAAGATCCACGAAGTTTTTAAATGTTCAGTAAGTATATCAAATGATTTAATCAAGATACAAATGGAGACACATGTATTCTGAGAATAGGGTAAAAATTCGCAAACACCCACTCTCGATGAATATGCCTTTGAATGGGGATTTTTTTATAATCAGCAGTTGGAAGGTTTGTATTTTCGAAGGTCACATCAACATTAACAAGATCATTTGAACAAACGGCTGAACGTAAAACAGGCAATTTGATCGCAATTATAGGTTACAACAATGATAATGACATATGTTCTTCAAACACATTGAGAAAAACATTTGAATATTTCCTACATCATATATTAAAAAAAAATTATTGTATAATAGTGTGTGATTGACCCATTTACATTATCGCCTTTATTTTGCATATAACTGTTTTTATCAAACTAAACAAAATTACTCATGAAAAAATATGTTGTAAGAGTATATGAGAGTGCTTCCTTTTCTGTAGTAGCTCCATGCTTTTATCAATGGAATATTTCAATTTTACACTAACTATACAGACAGCCCTCTTCTTCTACAAAAATTTATGCCCGAATAAAATTTAATTTATTATGTTTATGAAATTTGCTGGTCGTGGGCAGTGGTATAAAGTTGATGTTTTTCGTAAACTTCAGGACAGCTATAGTGATTTACGTATATCAAAATCATATCTAATGACTATTTTCCCATATAGGTTCCACGCGCTCATCTACAAAACTGAACTTATATTATTGTTTCGGTGTGACGGATCCAGGGTTTCTGCTCTCAAGGGGAGGGGGAGCACGTTCCGGATGTGCACCCCCTCCCCCCTCTGGATCCGCCGATACGGAGTTTTCTGGGCCTTGCTAATCTCTAAACTGCCACTGTTAAGACAAAATTACGCCCTTTTCTGCCCCCTAATTTTTGTACCTCACTGCACCGTTGGTAAGAACTATTGCAAGGTAATTTTACAACTTATACAAATTGTATGATTTGTTCGTTTCCTGTAATCATCTCAGTAGACGTCATATACCCATAATAATTTGACGGAAATAGGTGACGGTATGTCCAACTGTCTACTAGACATGAAGGATTAATGGGCATGTCAATGTTTAATCAATTAACAGGGTTAATTGCGACATGGATACCTTACCCCCGCCTCGTCCTCATTTATGTCAATTCAAATTTACGATCTGGTTTTTATCTTTCCGCTGGTATATCCTCTGTTTTTATGTCATCGGGGATTCGAGCCTGGCCAGTTTACATAAGAACAGACTGCGCGGCCGTAAGAGTGCCATATTTTCGCAAGATTTAGATTTTTTTCAAACATGAGTGGAAACGCCGGCAACACGAATTGCGAATGTCTCCTCTAAAAAATAATTATTTTTGTTAAAGTTCAACTCGAGTGATTCAGTCAGTCGGCAGGCCGTACAAAACACACCTATATAGTTTATTCTGGAGCACAGCACTGTGACTTTGGAATAACCTCTTCAACCGTGCGCGAGGATTGTTTGAAGAAGAAAACGACAAAACTCTATTTCGACGCCACTCAAACTTTTCCGGGAATGGTAGGAGAAGTTACAAGCAGGGGTGTGCCCTCGGTGACACTTTCGGGGTTGATTATTTCGTTAAAGAATCTTCAGTTTTGGGATTAAACATCTCGGCTGGGCGGACATTGCAAGAGGAAGGATCACTGGATGCCAGAAATGATGATAAGATTGTTAAATACATGAAGGATGTGATAAATGGGGACAATGTTGATGTATCCAGAGAGGTAAGCCCATTTTTTTATGTGCGTGTTTTTTTTGGTAATGATTTTACAATAATAAAAAGGCTTTCTTTTATATACCACTGATGCCATTTTCGACACCAAGCAAGCCTCTCATAATGATTGTTCTTGTTCCCTTCGTTCGGATAGTGCATTGTTTAAAGGACAAGTCCATATCCCAATAAAAAAAAGTGATTTGAATAAAAAAAAAGAAAAATCCAACAAGCATAACACTAACAATTTCATCAAAATCGGATGTAAAATAAGAAAGACATTTTAAAGTTTTGCTTAATTTCACAAAACAGTTTATGCACATCCTGATCGGTATGCAAATGAGGAGACTGATGACCACTGAAAATTCTGTGCACAAACAGTAACAACATAGTAATCCGCCATGGCCAAGTCCCGTGACAAAAGTGATTTGAACCCGATCCGGGATCCCAGGCAGTATATTCGGACTTTTTAATATAGATGTATCAGAATAATTATGTTGAAGTTGAAGGTTATATAGTATTAAGCTGACTTAACAAGTGGAACGCCTCTGGCAGTCTCGCCTGCATTATGCGATTTAATATATTTCATATAATGACATAATACCACGTTCATTGACCATAGATGACATTTGAACGGTGACTTAAGACTTGTCAACTACACCCATGTCCACATTTCATTCACTCTATCCATAAACTTTCAAAGTTATGATGGCACTTCAACAATTACCCTAGTCCTTTGCCAGGACTGTTCTGCTTTTCAGTTGATCAATAACACAATCCTCGACCTCTACGCCCGAAATGAAAACAGCCCCACGATTTCCTACCCTCATCGTGAAAGAGGGGATAGCGCGATCACTGGGGATGGCGCGCAGGGGAGAATGAAGCAAGGGGAGAGAAATAACAAGTACACCGACGTCTAGAATCTAGACTACAATTACCCCAACGTGGCCTACGTTTATTGACCTTAACTGACCTTTGACCTTGGTTTTGTGACCTGAAACTCACAGGGGATGTTCAGTGATACTTGATTACTCTTATATCCCAAGTTTTATGAAATAGATCCATAAACTTCAGAGTTAGGATGGTAATTTAACAAAGACCCCCAACACGGCCAAAGTTCATTGACCTTAAATGACCATTGACCATGGTCATGTGACCTGAAACTCGCACAGAATATTCAGTGGTACTTGATTAACCTAATGTCCAAGTTTCATAAACTAGATCCATAAATTTTCAAAGTTATGAAGGTAATTCAACAAATACCCCCAACTTGGCCAAAGTTCATTGACCCTAAATGACCTTTGACCTTGGTCATGTGACCTGAAACTCAGGAAGGATGTTCACTAATACTTGATTAACCTTATGTTCAAGTTTCATGAACTAGATCCATAAATTTTCAAAGTTATGATAGTAATTCAAAAAATACCCCCAACTTGACCAAAGTTCATTGACCCTAAATGACCTTTGACCTTGGTCATGTGACCTGAAACTGGTGCAGGATGTTTACTAATACTTGATTAACCTTATGCCCAAGTTTCATGAACTAGGTTCATATACTTTTTAAGTTATGATGTCATTTCAAAAACTTAATCTTCGGTTAAGATTTTGAAAATAATTCTCCCAACATGGTCTAAGTTCATTGACCCTAAATGACCTTTGACCTTAGTCATGTGACCTGAAACTCAGGCAGGATGTTTAGTAATACTTGATTAACCTTATGTCCAAGTTTCATGAACTAGGTCTATATACTTTCTAAGTTATGATGTCATTTTAAAAACTTAACCTTAGGTTAAGATTTGATGTTGACGCCGCCGCCGTCGGAAAAGCGGCGCCTATAGTCTCGCTCTGCTATGCAGGCGAGACAAAAACGATTGATCGTGGTTATTCATGGCATGCTCTCTCATTTCAGGTTCTTCAATTGCTCATGAAGAACCTCCAACCAATGTTCAATTTAATGCTATTTTGGATGTCGAACCTTAGCTGAGCATCTGTCTCATCAATTCGATTATATTATCGTTTAGCACTAGACTATTTTCATCTGCGTTGCCATGCGAACATTTCACTTCCCCCCCCAAAAAAAAGAACAAACATGAGGAAAAGCGATTGGAAAAGAAAATCAGTGTGGAAAAGGGAAGGCATTTTCTCCATCTTCTCTATAATAAAAGAATAAAGACCAAAGCGGGGCACCTTTTCTTTTTCTTGCGCTTCACGCAGGAAATAATGATAATAATGATAATAGTAATGTCTTTCCTATTGGCCTAGCGTCCTTTCCCTGCCCCGGTTCTCCTTCTAAAATAATAATAGTCTTCTTACCAAAATATACAGTCGGGAATAGAATGGAATGTCTTTTGTTTCTTGCTGATTTTTGACATCATACTTTCGCGCTTTTGGTCGGAGCGGGGCTAAATCTGCCCTCCTTGCATGACTCTTTCTACCCCCCCCCCCACCCCCACTTTTCCAATTAGTACTTACCACTTGATAGGCCCTGAATGATGTGAACAAAGACCACGCATTCATTGACACCCCCCTCAAATCTCTAAAATTTAGCTGCCCCCACTCCCCTCCCCCCCTCTCACTCTCTCTCCCCCCCTCTCTCTCTCTCTCTCTCTCTCTCTCTCTCTCTCTCTCTCTCACACTCTCTCTCTCAAATCCTCTTCCTAGACATCTGCAATGTTCCATAAATGATCTTTCTGTTTGATCTCAGGATGACGAAGACCCTTTCTTTGTGTTAGATCTGAAGGATGTGGAGAAGAAGCACCACCTATGGAAGCAGGAGTTTCCGAATGTGCAACCATTCTATGGTAAGTCTGAGCCACACCAACGAAAATTACTGCCTCCAGTCCGACCAAAGTTATTACGTTATTATTATTATGTTTTTGGTTTTTTTTAGCACACCTAGTTACCTATAATGCAAATAGCATTTCCATTTATTTGAAAGCGATAAAAGAGCATTGTAGATTAAATGCCTTTGCTCACGGGCATAGGTGCCGCGGCCGGGGATCGAACCCCGGACTTTCCATGTATAGCCAGGCGCCTTAGACCACTCGGCCTCGGCACCTCATTTTCAGTGACATAATCATAGGTCGGTTTGGATCGGATTCATGGGTATGGCTCTAGCATAACTTGGAAATAATTGCATCTAATTAAATAAAGTATACAGCAACAGTCACTTTTTGAATCTCTGCAGCGACCCTGTAATCGATGTAGATATTCTAGAATCCACGGCGGCCACGGCCAAGTATGACTGAGGCATCAATCACCAAAAGATGTATAATGAAAATTTACCGGGGAAAAATCGTGAGGGATGTTTTTAAACATAAACCATCTCTGACCCTGTAACCATGGTGTAACAAAAATGACAAAATTTGCTCTTTCCACCCTCACTTCTCCCGGGGATAGTGATAACCATTTTTTTTATTTTCTTTAGCGGATAATTTTTAACAAGAGCCCCCCCCCCTCACAGTCTTCGCTATCAGCACTCCGATGCATGTGCGGTACCGTAGTGAAAATGTCTCGGTGTTTATAGTGAGAAAAAAGTCAGGGCAAGCTATGTAGAGTACCGAAGTGTGACGTCATCAATTTTCTTTTTTTTTTTTTTTTTTGCATTTTAGCATGTTTGATAACATATTTCGAAAGATCGTGATGAAATACCTCTACAACTAAAATTTTGTTAGAATCGGTCCCTGGGACCCCAAGATATGATCTCATAAATACATACTCAGCCCAATAAAAGTCAATTTACATGTATTATTGGCCTGTTTCCTTACAAATGTTAGAACCAGGCCAATGATACATTGATTTCAATGGGGCTAATTATGTATTCATGAGGTCATGGTTTTTTAAGACTTTCGCAAGGCCTTCGATTCCGTAGACCATGAACTTCTGATGCAAAAATTATCTAAATAGGGAATACGAGGCACTGAGCTTACCTGGTTTACTAACTACCTTGCCAATCGCAAACAGAGAACAATTGTAAGGGATGCCGAGTCCACATGGGGTACTATAGTAACTGGGGTACCGCAGGGATCAATACTCGGACCCCTCCTATTCTCGATTATGGTGAACGACCTTCCTAAAGTTACCTCAAAAAGTAGTGTGATGATGTACGCTGACGATACTATTATCTTTTACAGTGCAAAGAAAATTTAAGATCTCGAAACTGTACTTAATGAATATTTGAAACACATCAGTAACTGGGTTAATAATAATGGACTAAGGTTAAACCCCACTAAGACACAATTTATGATTTTTGGAACACCCCAGAAATTAGCAAGTACGAACAGGCCCCTTTCATTACATTTGGACAATCATGTAGTACTGCAAGTAGACAGCTACAAATACTTAGGTGTAATCTTAGATCCTGCCCTAAATTGGAAGGATCACTTACAACATGTTAGTAAAAAAATTGGACCTAGATTAGCTCTATTGAGAAGTTTTTACCACTAGATAGTATCAAGATGCTAGCAAATGCTCTGGTATTGCCATTGTTCGACTGCTCCAGCACTGCTTGGTCAAATTGTGCAATTGCGACCAAAGAGTCGCTTGTGAAACAACATAAAAGAATGCCACGAATTGTCTTTGGAGTTGGTACACGTACTTCCACAGATTATGTTTTGAGTCAGTTGAACTGGACATCAATTGATAATCGGTGGAAAATGCAAAGATGTAAGCTGGTATACAAAGCTATAAATGGACAGGCACCAAAATACCTGACCAATTTATTTGACAAAGCGAATTCTATTCATGGTTACAGAACCAGAGCTGCAATAACTGATGGACTTTTGATACCAAAAGCAAGGAAAAATTCTGGCAAACAAGCTTTTTCCCATGTTGGTGCAGTGGAGTGGAATCGTTTACCGCATGATGTAAGGCAGGCACCCTCTAAACACACATTTACTGAAAGATTCTGGAAAGTGACCCAAAACTAGGTAACGCCCCTCATGAAATTCCTTTAGTAAATGACTAACTCTCCTAATGCAGTAAGATATATCTTACATATCTATATTTCTAACCAATTTTAGTATACCAATAAACAATTTCACGTGCCTGACACCATGTGGTTGCTGATTCCACTCCACTGAACTATATGTAGATGGCAATAAGTTTCATGTGCATGTTCTGTAATTGTTTTCTAATGTATTTTTTGTTATTGTATTCCAGTTTTTGTATTCAGTGTTTGAACCACTGACAGAGTCACCCTGGTAAAATAAGACGTAATAAATAAAATAAATAAATATCTAAGGCTCCCATGGACCGATTCCCAACAAATTTGATTTGTGGTGGTGGTGGTGGTGATTTTTTTACCTGATTGCTAAGAAAGCATGAATGCTTGTAAGCAAGCAACCAGAGGACCGACGGCTTAAGGTCCCCTCCGAAGGACCTGGTACTGAGGATTAATGCCTTACCAAAGGGCACTAGCGCACCAAGTGGGAATCGAACCCGGGTCACCGGAATACGAGTCCCCCGCTCTACCGACTGAGCTATCGCGCCTCCTCCTTGTGGAGGTATTTCATCATGATCTTTCGAAATATGTTATCAAAAATGCTCAAATGCAAAAAAAAACATTGTGATGTCATCACTTCTATACTCTATAACTTATTGTGTACGTTAAAACGTTTCTTTCAGCTGTTAAATGCAACTCCAACAGAAGAGTACTAGAAATGTTAGCTATACTTGGAGCTGGTTTTGATTGTGCGAGCAAGGTAGGCATGAACGGTAATAAATATGTGTGTTCATTCTCTATTCATTTGGGATTGTTGTGTTGCTACGAGAAAACACTGGGTTGTGTTGGTATTCCATTTCTTCATCACATCTTTCAATTTCAGGGATCGAAGCCCCAGCCCAGCCAACATTATATATATATGTAAAGCAGGCATCTGGCTTGAATGGGACTACCCTGCTTTTATAAAGAAAACATGAATGAATAAATATGTGTGCGTGTGTTTGTGTGTGCTATCATCGTGAATATTTCAGCTACAGTGTACATGTATATATCATTCGGTGGGTCATTCACTTTTAATACTTATTCTTCTGAAGCAGTTGTCAAATAGCTCGAATATTCATAATCTTGGTATATATTTCATTTCTCTTCTTATGATCTGTGCATCCTTGTCATGCTAATATTTCATTTCATGGAAATGTTTCAACATTTGAAATTGACGTATTCTTCGTTTAATTTTCCTTTCTATTTCTTTTTTTTAATATGTTAATATAATTCTTTCCTCTATGACAACTGATGTTTGCTATGATATAGGACAATTACTAAAAAATAATTATTTACTTGTAAGCGGGAAATAATGTCACTAATACCACGATTAAACAATCAAAGCGTTAACCGATACTTACCCCGATCTAAAACGAACACTTGGCCTCATTACGATTTACGATTTTCGCAATAAACCTGAAAATATGCGTCATCCCACGCCCATAAATCTGGATGATAACTGGTTGATTATTGGTTGTCTCCGGTCTCAGTAATATAAGAAAACTTGTAATTTTGTTGCCACTGCTCTGTTAATTAACCAAACATGATCTATTGAATATTATTGATTTTAACCTTCTATTTACACAGTAAATACTGTATGAAATTTCATACAACGCTATTTACCATGTTTACTATATGAATCTTACAGTAGTTGCTTGAATTATTGAGAGTTCAATAATTAGAATCAAACTTTGTTGTTCAAGAATTTAAACACTTGTTTGAACTGTTTAAGAATTACTGTGAGATTCATATAGTGAACAGCATTGCATAATTTGTATACAACGTTTTTACTGTGTAGAATATTAGTTACATGCAATATAGTTTAGTAATTCTCTCAGAAAATTAATTTATTTTCTTTGAGACTAGAAAATGTTGTTAAAAGTTTTTCCCTATTCAAATGCTATTTCCATTCTCTCGTACTGAACAAATCCCATGGAACGACTATTATTTCTTTTCATTTCATTTTATTTATTTTTATGTTTCTCGTTTGACATTTTGTTTCACGTTAAAAGAAAGCAACAACGATAATACAAAATATAAAATTATAGACAATTGGAAAATATATAAGCAACATGATTAATCAGTTATTGATTTACGTGTAAGTCAAAGAAATATGATGGGACCTACATAAAAGCAAGCTTCTATAACTGAGGGTCCGATGAATAATTTGTATGTAATACAGACAGACATATAAAATCTAATGACATTAAAACGGATAGAAATTAATGTAATGACATTAAAGTGTAAATGCACCCTGACAAAAAAAGAGATTATTGTAAAAATAGCAGAAAAAATAACAAAAAATACTGGTAAAGGTTTGAGGAAATTCTATCAAAGATTTTTTTTTTTAAGTTATTCAATTTATATTTTTTATTTGTGACGTCATATGCGAGCAACCTCCCATGTATCGTAAATTAAATTGGTTTTATTGTATCTTTAGTATACCAACAGACAAATTCATTCAAATCCGCTCCTGAAAAAAGTCATCACGAGCCATTAAAAAAATAATTTATTCATTTTATGTTACACAACATAATAGGGCAGCTGCTCGTATATGACGTCACAAATCAAATCTTAAAAATCAAGTAGCTTTCTCAATCTTTAATGGATTTTTCCTCGAACGTTCACCAATGTTGTTCATTATATTTTCTGCTATTTTTTAATAAACTTTTCGTCAGACTGTCTTTCCCTTTATACCAGTTTGATGTTCGTTTAAATACAGAATTTGAAAACAGGAGGAGGCTCAACATGCATGAAATCACATTTTGATGGCAATTTTTACGTTTTTGGACACCATTGCCATGTGAAAGGAGGGATAATTAGGGATAAAGCACTTTCAACCAGGTTCCACGGCCCCTGTGGAACAGGAACATTACTATACATGCATATTGTTGAAAATGATCTCTATAATCGTATGGGCTGTGTTTTACTGTTTATCACCATGCGGGTACTTATCATTTTTCATGAAGATCATACATCTATTTGCTTGTCTGTCTTTACTCTTTTTATGTTTTTATTATTTTACCGCATCATCATTATTGATGACATCGCGAGGAAGGCCTACATATTCACCAGTACATGCATGACATGTGGAATGAATGAAATAAAAAAGAATTAAGATACCATCCCTTTAGGGTAAAATGTTTACCACCACGAGGGTAAATATGTGTCCAATCAATTTTGGGCTGTATTTTACTCAAATGTGGGAAGCATATTGCCCAGTAAGGTAAAAAAAAAAAGAAGCAGAAATTACTTTTGAATGGGCAAAATTTTCATCACACTGGAAAAATAAAAATGCCTAAAAGAAATGCCAAATGTTGCTTGGACACATAGTTACCCTCATAGAGCACTTTTACCCAATATTTTTAGAGAGCACTTCTATTATCAATATAACTAATATAATATATATCATCATTTTGTTATTATCGATATTATCTCTACTGTTATTGTCATGTTTGTTAAAATAATCTTCATCTTGATCATCATTATCATTTATTATCCATATTATCACAATTGTCATTATTATTACACTCTTAAAATAGTTGGGCAAAAGAATGCCCAACTTTTAACCAACCCTGGACAACATACTGTCCACACAACTCTTAGTTAAAATCTGCCCAAATTTGGTGATAAAAACTGATAATTGGGTAACAGATTTGCTCAATTGGATAATAATTGCTCAGAATATATAAATTTTCTGCCAACATACATAACGCAATACAGTGGACAGTATGTTGCCCAACATTTTAAGTGTGTACCATTATTATTGTTATTATTATCATTATTATTTAAATTATTGTTCTTATCATTAAGTATTCTTATAATAACTATTATTATTACTATTTTTATTATGTATTTTGTTATTGTTGTTATCATTGCTTTCATTATCATTATCATTAGGATAGAAGTAATAGAAGTAGTTGTAGTAGTAGTAGTAGTAGTAGTAGTAGTAGTAGTAGTAGTAGTAGTAGTAGTGGTATAGGTATTATTATTAAGTAATATTTAGACGGAAATCCACTGAAATCCAAATGTTTCTATTGTAAATGCAAAAAACATGGACTATCAGCCTATTTCGAGGAATAATTATCCTATAAACCTCCTGAAAGGTGTCTTTTATCTACTTTGAACCCTTTCACACGAAAAAAGAATATATCAGGATTATGTGGGAGCCATTTCAGATTCCTACATGAAAAACCTCTAGTGAAATGGCCTGTTTTTCAACTAGGTTGTCATATACGCGGCATTTCGCAAAATGTCACATTTTACGATATGAGGTGGGAAATTAGCAACCTTTATGCAAATTCCGTAATGAAATATTTTGCTGAAGTATTCTTCAAACTGTTGTCTTTCAGCTGGGCATGACAAAAATTAAAAATCTGGAATTGCCCAAAATTACTTTTGTTTCTCCCCGGCCCACAGTGCGCCGCCGCCACCACATTCGGACAAGTGGCGTCTGTATAGTCTCGCTCTGCTATGCAGGCGAGACAAAAAGTATTTCAATCAACCAAATATCCAAAACTGCTGCATTTTCAGAAGTAGTCTTTGCAGAAGTATACATGAATTACAGTATCATTATCATAAACGGAACAGGACAAAATGTGTAAAGGGGTCGACTAATATTATTTTGGAAGATGCTATAAATTAATTGAATTTGAATTAAGTTAAGTTACTTTCGTAAAAAAAGTAAGATCAGGGTGGGGAAGGGCGCGTTTCATCAACATTTTCGTGCGACAAGTTGTAAGATCTGACAACTTTTCGTGATTTCGATTAGCTGAGAAGCACTGTAACTATGGTAACTGTCGGTTAAAACAAGACTTGTCGGATAAAACATCCGACAAGTCCTTTCATGAAATGCTCCCCTGGCGTATAAAGATCACTTGTTCATCTGTATTTTTTCTCACGAAATTATACTGAAATTTGGGATTGAAAACAAGCTTCAACTTTACATCTTTCCAAAAAAAAAAACCTTATGACATTAGATAAGTCAATGATATGGACAAAAATGTACATGCAAATATATTATAAAAAAAAACAAGTTGAACTCCTCTGGCAGTCTCGTCTGCATTATGACAATACCTCCAATATGGCCAAAGTTCGTTGACCCTTAGTGACCTTTGACCTTGGTCATGTGACGTGAAACTCGCGCATGATATTTAGAGGTACACGGTTGCTCTTATATTCAAGTTTCATGAACTAGATCCATAAACTGTTAAAGTTATGATGACAATTCCTCAAATAACCCCAACATGGCCAAAGTTTGTTGATCCTAAGTGACCTTTGACCTTAATCATGTGACGTGAAACTCAGGCAGGATATTTAGTGATACAGTAGCTTTGTACACAATTACTCGTCCATGGATAATGATTCACTTTATCATACATCAATTTATTCCATCAATTTTACTTGCTAGAACTTACAAAGAAAATCAAATTAAAAATAGATAGTGAACTTCAATGATAAAATCTTACACTACTTATTCAATCACTTACTGTCTGTTTTGTGCATTTAACATTTATGAAATATTATTGGAAACTGTACATATCATGAGAGGTTACGTCCATTTTTAATGGATACTGACGGTTATGCAAGTTTGTTTTTCTCTCTCTCTCTCTCTCTTTTATTCGGGACAACCAGTTATTGGCCTGAATGCGTTTGACTTGGTCTTAAATACCTTTTGGACTTCCTTGAGGGCATAGAGCAAAAAGATGGGGACTACATCAGGTGGCCGTTTCATAAAACAGTAAATGACAGGTGATCCTTTCTTGAGGTAAATGATATTCACCATTAAAAATGTTCAATGGTGATTATTTTGCGCGTAAAAATAGTTCACCAGTCGTAAGCCGCTCTTAAATTACGAACAGCTTATGAAACACGCCCACCCGGTAACCTCTGGTATTATTTGAACACATTAAAAAAAATCAGACAAACAAAACACTGACAATTTGATCAAAACCTGACAAGGAATAACAAAGTTATGGCATTTTAAAGATATGCATTATTCCGGTGAAAGCGTTCTGGGCATGTCTTTATGAATATTCATTCAAATTGTTTGTACAAGACCCCAAAATATTGGAATGACAAATGATTAGGTGCATAGCCTAAGTTTCTTTTAAGTGCAGAGCCACTAAGAAACTAAACAAGTGATAGAACTTCATAAAAAATAAGAAATTGTCGTTATTAAAGGATTATTTGAATCAGAGTAAGATCAGATACTCACTACAGAGTTAAAGGGGTTTTTTTTAACAATAAAATGTATGAATTTTCAGACCAGCACAATATTTTTTGTTTCAAATTTCTCCCCCAAAGAAATTCACAAGTTTCAAAATGGTTGGTAGTTATTTTACATGCGAAATTTCAAATTGTACGTGTGTGAGTATGCAAAAGGGCGGCGTCATGATTTCTTGGTCGGGGGCGAGGGACGACCAATTTTGTCTCAATTGAATAATAGGGGTAATACAAAGTAACAGTACACGATCTTTGTCTGACTACTTGATAGTACTTAGTCTTTATTCTTTCTTTTCCTCTTTAATTTTTTAGCATGTTCTCCTCTATTATTTAATTCATTAATTTAACGAGCAAAGGGAGACGATATGGCTAAGCCAGAGTCTCAAATTCTATGACGTCATGAGAAAATTGCAACGTCACGCAACTTTGTCGCGAACGTAACAGCTGCTCCGCGGTAAAAAAGTCTATGCGTTTTATGTGTTAAAGCAAACATCGTGTATCAAGATGGAGGCTGAGAAAAAAGCTAAGGCAAATTTCACTGAAGGCATAGAAGGAGAGAAAGTTACGCTAATAGCAGAAATAGGAGACTCACGCTTAATTCACGTATCACGTTTCAGGATAAAGAAAACTGTCTTGAAGTTAGGGCAAAAATCTTAGCCATGTTGTATTTATGGAATACAGACTCTGCAGTTTTATGAAAAGTTGCTTAGCCATTCGATTCATCCTATATCAGTCTCGGTCGCGCAAAAATTAATTATTAGCCAATTCTTTATGGAATACGCGTTTTGGCTAAGAATTTTGGCTTAGACAGAAAATAAGACAAAATGATTAGATTTTTTTACTTAAGCATGCTTATTTCGTTTATAGAATAGGGCCCTGGTATACATGTGTGTGTTTCCTAACGCTGTCTTCTTAAAGCCATGCGCAATGCAACGGGCTTGCAAAAGTTGGGATGAGATTAACATGCTTTATCCGCGGTCATGTTACCGCACATTTTGGTAAATTACATATTTGGTAATCACTTGTATAATTTCTTGGTAGCTTTGTTTTTTGAAAGACTAGGAAAACAATTGACCGGCTAAAGCTATTAGCTAGCTTACGCACCACTAACCTGGTCGTTTAACTTTGGACCTCACGGCTGCCCATAAAAATTACCCGAAACTCACGCGCAACTATACAAGGCCTTTTATAACAAGACATTATTTGTGACTATTGTGAGGAAAAGTGATATTCAAGGAATATGAATATTGAAAAGCAAAAAGGAAAATGAACAGCATTAAACTTAACTGGATAAAATGTACACATGATTCAACGTTGCTCTGTGAATGTTAGAAAAATATGCGAGTTACTTACAATAAGTATATAGTAATTAAATCCATGAAACAGTAAATTCAGTAAACGAACTATCAATAAACATAATAAACATAAAGTATTGATTAATAAAAAGCATTTAGTAAACCAGATTGTTTTAATCTTTTATACAGTTCAATTTACAAGTTAGCATAAATTATATGTATAGATTCGATCGGTGCCTCCCAATAAATAAAACAGCGCGAATATTTTGCAATAACGTAGACAAAAAAAAACCAGAATTTTCACTTGAGTAATTGTTTATTGTTGCTCTTTTGCTTCAACAAAGAAGTCAAACATGAACTATTTTACAACATCCTAAGCTAAAACAATATTAAACACACACACATTCAAATTTACCAAAACACATCTACATGTATAATCTTCTTGCTATTAATGAATATTCATGTACTGCATGAATGAGGCGTTTTTTTACAAAAAGGTATGTTTTACGATAACCGTTTTCCCCCATTTACTGTGCACTATCCTAATGAGTGCCAAACTTGCGCGAAAAGAAATTAATAATTTCTCCCGTCAAAATTAGCTATTCATATCTAATGCATGAATGTAGACATGGTAGACCACAGTTTACACCAGAGTTCATCCGGGCTATAAGGTCTCGAACCTGAGTAGACCTAACCTATTTATTTATTTATTTATTTTATTTATTTATTTATTTATTCATTTCCTTTTTTAAGGGTGGCCCAATCAGCACAAACTCTGATTTTCGTTGGGACCCTTTTAAATACAAAGTAGATGTACACACAAATATATATATACACTGTAATAAATGAAGTGCTGACTTAGCACTTACAGTGCTTGTTTAGTGATTGCACTACGAGTGCTGATTTTCTAGTTTAAAGTAGTACTAGAAAATCAGCACTTCATTTTTACAGTGTATATATTTATGCATATGCACACACACACACTTTTTTTTGTTTTGAATACTGTTTTTATTCTGATTTCATGAACAAATAGTTACATAACATTTCAATTTAACATTTCAAATCACATATAATACTTTACATTTCATATTTTCACTTTTTTCACTAACTTAATATAATAATAAATCATATATCTTAAAAGAAATCAGCTATTATAAAAATGCTTAAACACCAAACTTCCCCCTCCCTCCCCCACCCCACCCCGCCTCAACACACACCCCCACACACACTTACATACACACCCTCACACACACACACACACACACATATATATATATATATATATATATATATATATATATATATATATATATATATATATATATATATATATATAAAGCAAACTTAAAACTACAAACTTATATATTTATGTATACATAGACTAATTGAAAATGTTACTGAATAAAATACAAAGTTTGATAATACACGTTTACAGCCTAATCAAATTAATATTTTATTCTCTAACGAGTGTGCTATGCTTGATCTTACTGTTTACATGAATATAAGCATGGTAAGTGATTAGCCGCATCAGTGCTTTTGTATAAGATTTGGAGTTGAAAAAAAAAGAATTTGTAAAATTATTTTTTATCGTCGTCATCTTAAGGCCACCGCACACCTTACGACTGTTCGCGATCCGATTTTGGAACGAATCGCATTTTGCTTATTTTCTGAAAATGTGAATGGAACATATCATTTTATTTGAGGTTGAAATCAATTGAAAGAATACTAATATAACCATTTTGAAAGATTGCAAGCTTTTATTTTTGAGTGTACGGATTTAGCGAGACTTGGATACATGAGCGAACACCCCTATCGTTATTTCATATTAATAATTATACTCTTTTTCATAGTGATAGATTGAAAAGCAAAGGTGGCGGTGTTGAGATGTTTATACATAATACTTTCAATGTTATTGAGAGACAAGATCTTCATTTATCTCTCAACCTTTGTGAATCTCTCTTTATTGAGATAAGTATACCTAAACATAAAAATATCATAGTTGCTGTCATATATAGAGACCCACATACAAACATTTATGATTTCAATATAGCTCTGAATAACAAATGAAAGTAAAGAAACCTATATAATGGGAGACTTTAACATTAATTTAATGAATTCTTTAACTGTAAATTATATAAATGACTTTGTAAATATTGTTTACGATAACTCTTTTCGCCCCCTAATCAATAGACCCACTCGAATCAATAACTCATCGATGACTCTCATTGATAATATTTTTACAAATGTGTGTGATAAAAATGTTAAAGCTGGTATCCTATATAATGACATCACTGACCATTTACCCGTTTTTTCTATGACTGAAAATAAACGCATTGAGAATGCTTTTAGATCACATCAGTCAAATTATTCTATGAAATGTATAACTTCTACAACTATCAATGCTTTGAAAAAAGAGCTCTCTGAGATTAGTTGGACTGATGTATTATTATTTGACAATGTTGACTTTGCTTATGAACGATTCTTGTATAAATTCAATGAAGCTGTAGATAAAAAGTGTCAAAAGAAATGTCGTAAAAAGAAATATGTTCCAAGGAAACCTTGGGTATCTCCTTCTATTCTAAGATGTATTAATAAGAAAAATAGACTTTATAAGATATTTTGTATAAAACGTGATGTTCAATCGCATACTAAATTCAAAAGATATCGTAATATCTTAAATAATACACTAAAGCTTGCCCGTAAGCAATATTATTGCGAATTATTACAAGCAAATAAAAATAATCTTTCTAAGGTATGGAAAATTTTAAACAACTTAATTGGCAAGGGCAAAAAGTCTGATTTCCCCTCATTCTTCATAAAAGATGGGAATAAAATAGATAGAGATGAAGACATTGTTGAAGAGTTTAATACATATTTTTCTAATATTGCTTTATTAGCTCGTTCAAAGTTGGACAAATCAGTCATTTCTAAATTTACTTCATATTTAAAGAATCCTTGTAGTAAATCGTTATTTTTAAATCCAACAAATGCTAATGAAATAATAAATATTGTAACTAAGCTCAAAAGTACTAATAGTACAGGTTTTGATGATGTTTGTACTAATTTAGTCAAAAAGGTTATCCAACTTATAGCTGATCCACTAGTTCATATCATAAACTTGTCTTTTTGTTCCGGTAAAGTCCCTAACAAAATGAAGATAGGTAAAATAATCCCTGTACACAAAAAAGGTGATAAATATCTCTTTTCGAATTACAGACCAATAACTTTACTACCTTGTTTTTCGAAAATATTGGAAAAGATTGTATACAATAGAACACTTTGTTATTTAAACAAAAACGAATTACTAAATAATGCCCAATATGGTTTCAGACCAGGACACTCATGTGAACATGCTCTTATTGATTTACATAATGTACTTATTAACTCCGTTGAAAATAATCTACACTCTTTTGGCATTTTCCTTGATTTAAGCAAAGCATTCGACGTTATTGATCATAAAATTCTTCTGTATAAATTAAAACATTTTGGTATTCGGGGCATAGCATGGGATTGGTTTTTTAGTTACTTAAACGATAGATATCAATTCACCTTTTTTAATAACTGTCAATCTTCTTATTATTAAGTTCAATGCGGAGTACCGCAAGGTTCAATATTGGGGCCACTTTTATTCATTTTGTATGTCAATGATTTATGTTATGTATCTTCTTTTTTTCGCTTTATACTTTTCGCAGATGACACTAATATAATTTCTTCACATAGTAATTTTAATGAACTTTTAAATGAAACTAAGAAAGAGTTATGCAAAGTGACAGACTGGTTTGGAGCCAATAAATTAACAATAAATTATGATAAAACCAATGTTATGTATTTTTGTAAACCAAACATTTCGTCGTGTAATATATCTGCTGTTAAGTTAAAACTAGGTTCGACAATCCTGAATGTAACTAAAACAGTCAAATTTCTAGGTATAATTTTAGATGATAAATTAACATTTACTAATCATCGTTTACATATTTGTAACAAAATATCCAAAAGTGTAGGAATACTGTGTAAATTGAAATCCATATTACCTGAAAAGAATTTAATTATGCTATATAACTCTTTGATTCTACCTTATATTCAATATTGCAACATAACATGGGCCAGTGTTGGAATAACTAAATTGGATTGTATCCACAAACTCCAGAAAAAAGCACTACGCATTTGCACCAATTCTCCATATCTGACACCATCAGGGCCATTATTTTTTAGATTAAAAACAATGACAGTCTACGATATTCATAAATTTAAGATTGCTACACTTATGCACGCAGTTAGATATAGATATGCTCCTATTAATATCATCAATCTTTTTCAATATAACTACGACTTTCACCGATACAATACTCGCTCTGCTAATAGCTTTCATTACCCTAAAACAGCTTCAACCTTAATTCTGAACTCTTTTAAGTTTACCGGGCCACGAATTTGGAATAATCTCAATGTATGCCCTTTTTCATGTTCAACTGTTTCTTCGTTTAAATGCAAACTCAAAAAGATCATTATTAGTACTTATTCCTAATTTGAATTCAAACTCACCTCATTTATATATGTATTATTTTTGTTAATGAATGAACCAAGATGATGGATGTTCGGGTGTGCTTTTGTGTGTGATGATGACAATGTGTCTCGGTGGATGTGTCTGTGTGTGAATGAGCATGTTTCGCTCCCCCCCCCCCCCTCTTCATCTGATGAATACATATATTAATTACTGTATTCTTTGGAGGCTTCTTATTTTCAAGTGTAAACTTTTTGTTGCCCTCCTTTTCTTGTAATGATATTTCTATATACGAATGTACAATTTGATGATGTTTTATTATTATCAAGAATAAATTGAATTTGAATTGAAAAAATTGAAGTAAAGGCCAGATTAGTTTCAAATCGTAGTCAATCGTACGACTGCTATGACGTCATTACGACTAGATATTGAATTCGCTTTTATTCTAAGGAGGATGATAGCATAGTCACAGATTTGAACATAGGTATTCGTACGATGATTTAGAACATTACACAGTAAGATATTCCAAGTCTCAATATTAGCATCAAATTCTACTACATTTTATTCTGAAATCGAGTCGCCGACCAGTCGTAAGGTGTGCGGTCGCCTTTAAACATGTCCATACGTGGTATCGTTTACGAATGGGACGCAGCTTTCCTTTTCAGGTATTCATGAAGGTTTTACATTTTTAATTGAATCTTGCAAATGTGGGTATATCGCCAACCGCATTGCATGTCCTCCCAGAACATTACACAGTAAGATATTCCAAGTCTCAATATTAGCATCAAATTCTACTACATTTTATTCTGAAATCGAGTCGCCGACCAGTCGTAAGGTGTGCGGTCGCCTTTAAACATGTCCATACGTGGTATCGTTTACGAATGGGACGCAGCTTTCCTTTTCAGGTATTCATGAAGGTTTTACATTTTTAATTGAATCTTGCAAATGTGGGTATATCGCCAACCGCATTGCATGTCCTCCCAGTAACTCACGTCCACCATCCATGTCGCCAGACTCGGTAAGATACACATGCGTACACACGAAATACGCTTAGTATCTGGGTAGTTTTCAGCCCATGCGGTGAAATTGACTGACGTCCCATCGGACCAAATAAATGGTCCATCTTTATCGGGTCTGTACAGACCGATCCATACCTTGCAGATCAACGAATCCTTTTATAAAACGAAATAATATCGGCTGATAAGTGAAAATTTAAATAGCCGTAAGATTAACGAGATGGCAAGGCATTTTGTTTTACCATTAGTCGTCTAAACAGCTGTAGACTTATTAAAACTGTAAATAGATATGGTGGCGCATGTTGCCATGTTGACTTTTAAAAAAACATTCATATGGCATGATGGTAACTTAAGGACCCTTCCCAATTCAGATTCTAAAGGAATGTTTAGTTACCATGGCAACATTAATTATTTTCCCAGGTCGATTTACCATGACATTTCGATTTGTCGGACTTGGTGTGATTTAACATTAGAGAGTCGCCGCGCAAGATACCTTATGTCTCCGTGCTCCGTGACCATGGTGACGACATAGTCATAGAACTTTCCAGGTCTGGAGACGAATTGGATAATACTTTATAGTACTGGGGGTGTTTCACAAAGATTCAATCATCACGTAGAGTCGCACTTAAATGCCTAGTTGCATGTATTACAAAATGCATGGCCGTATTGGTGAGATCATGCAAAGAGGACGCATACTACTGCGTATCGTTCAATAAGATTGCGCGTTTCATATCGTGTACGCGTCGACATTTAAATGCGACTCTAAGGGGGTGTTGCAAGAAAATATTTGCAATCAATCGCAAATATTCTGTTGCAATTTTACAGTTGATTGATCACTTTTAACCATAGCAATTCAGATTAAACTCCTTGTTCAAAAAGCAGACCAGCAATCAATCACAAATTTACAATTGCAAGATATATGAATGATTTAGGGACTGAAAATAGACTTGCAATTGACCGCAAGTTTCTTGCAACGGCCCATAAGTCTTCCCCCCAGAAGCCAGCGGTGTTTGCCTAGCTAAAGGCTCCCTCACACCTAACCGAATTGCCTGAAATATGCCTTGTGATGGCTGGCGAAAGGCATATTTTTAAAAATCGTTTTCAATGGTAACTGAAAGTAAATTATATTTACCCTTCGTGTTTGGGTTCGTACACCTTCTGAACTAACAGCTGCGATTATTGAAATTCGCGCGGAAATTTTGAACATGTTAAAAATTTCCCGACGAATTGAAAAATCGTTGGTCATCTATTTGAATTCGCATCTCTTATTTAATCATTCGTTTATCGTTCGTGTGTAATTGTCGCGCGTAGTCCCTCATCGCACTTTTGCCAAAGTGGACCGATCTCTTAACGAAGCAACACGATGACACAAACGTACATAAACACCCAATCTATTCCCTCGTCTTCGTTTCTTATCGCACGCCATATCAAACCATTGCTCACTGTTCGTTCGTCTTATTGGTTTATATTAACCCTTCGCTCGCCTTCGGCTGCAATTTACTCAAAGAGGTGAACCGAAAAATCGATATCTGTCGCATGTCATATTTATCCTTCGCCTACTGTTCGTTGATAAGATTTGACAATAGTTACTGATCGCATGATTTGACGGAAATTTTATTTGAATTCGTTGACAATTCGTGCATTTTTCCCATTCGTCACCCTTCGTCCGCCTACATTCGGTCAGGTGTGAGGGGGCTTTAAATAGGTTATTAATTTTCATCTTCATTGCAATATAGTAGGGATACCCCGTAGTAAAGAAATGGGCGTCTGGCTGGTCGTTAGTGGTGGGTGTGGTCAGGAGGGCGTTGAAAAGGACCCCAAAATTAGGCTGGCCTTGCTGAAAAAGAAACCTCATGAACTCGCTGGGATATCGATATTGTCTTGCTTATTGTCAGGGTCATTAAAAATATGATGCTAGATATTTTGGTGGTGGGGATTAGCGGCCACACGCAACCAAAAAAAATAGCGGAATGCATTAGTCAAATAGCAATGTATTGGGTCAGATGCATAAAAAGTAGCAATTGCTTGCCAGCAATTACTTCAAGCACAAGCAATAGCAATAACCCTAACCCTAACTTTTACATGTGTACAAGCAAAATATCATGCTTCAGCAATTGCTTTATTTCATATGCATAACCCCTTGCTGGTGCTTGGACCCTTTTCTTGCCTTCCGGAAGCAATTGCTTGCGGTTTGAACAAAAGAGACGTCACGCTGGTGCAAACACGACTCACAGAAAAGGCAGGACTCGGACACAAGAGTGTGGCAGTGCAAATTACTGCTTCTTTCCTATAATATCTTTTCCTCAGACGTGGTGTCAAACTAACTCGTTTCTTTTTGATAAATTTATAAATGTGGAATTTGGTTTGCACTTATTAAGAAGAAAACAAGGACATGTGCGTAACGGTACACCTTGGCTTCGGGTTCTCTCTCAAGTGTAAAAACATGATTTTTTTTAAAAACGCGAATACCCTGATCAAGCAAACGCTCAAGCTGCTCCGACAGAGCTTGAAAAAACCCCAGTGAGTGCCTAAACTCACAAGCGAAATGCTGGCTGTATGCATACGCTCTTTAGAAGGAATTGCTAGCAGTCAGTCAGCGATTAATGTAGCAAAATAATTTGCTCGCTCATTTTTATGCATACAGAATCAAGCAAAAGCCAAGCAAGAGCTTAGCAAAAGCAATTTCTACTTTCTATGCATCTGACCCGTGATCTCCAAGTGTTTAGTGTCACACTTAGACCCTTAATATTTTGTTTGTGCCGAAACCCTGATGCACACAGACGTCTGCATGCAGTTGCAGAAATGGGCTAATGGTTGGTGGTTGGGTGGGGGTGTTGGAGGGGGAAGGGTCGGGGAGGAAGAACACATTGGGGAAATTGTATATCTAGCTTGGGGGAGGTTGGGGTTCCTTAAAAAATGACCAATATAATGCCCTACCCCCTAAAAAGGGGAGAAAAGTCTGAAAGATCGTCACATTTAGGAAATAAACCCCCGAAATTGTGCAAAGCCCTAAGCGAGGTTCTAGAATAGAACTTTTGGTGGGGGCTTCTGCCGGGGGCTTGAGATTTTGGATTGGGGTAATTAATACACACTGGTCATATCAATACAATGGAAATGGCCTATATCTTGGGCAGCAGGAGGGTACTATACCGACCATGCAGCTGATCTATTTTATCATCCCGTCTCCACTGTCCCCTGCAAAAAAACCTATTTGTTTTTTTTTGTTTGCGAGTGATCGTTGCGACCGAGCGAAAAAAAATGTGCAAATTAATGGTACTTGGAAAAAAAAAATTTCAGAACCATTTCGTTTGTGAAGTCTAAATTCAAACCCTTTTCAGCAGATATCTATTTTGTGCTGAAACCTTGATCTGATTGCAGATCGCATAAGCATTGATAAAGGGGGGAATGGTTGTGGTGGGGGTGATGTGGGTGTACTTTTAAGAGTGATTTTACTAATTTTCTACTGTTGTCATCGTTGCGTACTGTGTAGACATCTATCATTATCAAGGAACTGTATACCGATCATCTTGATTTAGCTTCCGCGGGTCTCTTACCCTCCCCCTTTTTATGTTATGATAATCTCCTTGTCCATGTTGACTCAGCCACCCGGCCACAATCATCTTACATTCAGCCCTTGTTCAAACCTAGATATGAACCTTCCTCCACATCAAAGGGATGAGGTAAAGGGAAGACTGGGTGGTATCCCGATGAGGAGGACAGTTATCAGAGGCATGTCAATTTATGGAAGGTCTGGAAAAGATGTGGAGACATTTCCAAGGAGCACAGTTATTTTATTTGAAGTTCGGCATAATGTTAGGAATAAAAAAAATAATAATAATTTTGCTTTCCGGTAAGCCCTGTGTTCGGAGTTAAGTCCAATTCGGCTTTAAGTCGCATGCGATGGAGACTTCATTCCGATTTGGAATTGATTTTGATTTTATACCTACAGGGAGGCTCGAACTTGACTGAATTATGATTTCAGTAATCCCATCACAATTCTGAATTCTGATTACTAAAATTATATTGGTTGAAATGTTCATATATATCAAGTGTCATTGCAATTTCTTTGTAAGTTCGATCGCAACGAATCGCAGTGTGCGCAGGGCTTATTAGTTAGCATCATCTTGGCCGTAAGACCGACAACCTATGTCGGAGTCCTATAGCGGTCTCTATGATCAATCGCATAATATTGAAACGAAAACAAATAGGTTTTAGCAGGGGGTCAAGGGAGAAAAATACAGATACCAAATCCCAGCTGCATGATCAGTGTAGTACCCCCTTGTTGACAAAAAGATTAGGCCCTTTCCATTGTAATTATATGACCAACGTAGGGGGTTAATTTCCTAATGGTGTTAGTTTTTTTTTTTGGCTTTTGTCATTTTTAAGGACCCCCTCCCTCCATCAAGCTAGATATACCATGGGTGACCCGACAATTGCTACGCAAAATACGACAACTGCTCCGCCGACAATTGCTCCGGACAGTTGCTCCGCCGACAGTTGCTCCGTCGACACTTGCTCCGCTGATATTTGCTCCGTCGACACTTGCTCCGCCGATATTTGCTCCGTCGACATCTGCTCCGCCGAAAATTGCTCCGCCGATATCTGCTCTGATTATACGACAATTGCTCCGCCGATATTTGCTCCACCGCCGATATCTGCTCCGCCAAAATCTGCTCCGTCAATATTTGCTCCACCGACATCTGCTCCGCCGTAAATTGCTCCGATAATGCGACGACTATTTATTTATTTATTTATTCGTACTTTCATGCGCATAACAATTGTAGCACAGGCTGAAGACGTCAATTTCCATTTTTGTATATTATAATATATTGCAAAGTAAATTTAAACAATGCTTGCATGACATACACAGGGGCCGCGGAACGGTTTTCAAAATGGGGGGCTGACCATGCTAAAACTCACAATCATATGATCTTTTTTACGTTTTTGTACACGGTTTTGGAAAAAAAAAGTGGGGGGCTTCGGCCCCTGATACATAACATAGAAAGAAATAGAATAAGAGGGATAAGCACAAAGGAGGGATAGATATTCTTATTCATGGGAGTGGCATTTTGTGTATATAAGTGTTATTACGTGACTGGTGATTAAAATGAAAAAAAATACGCGTGCTCATGTAATAATTATGACAGTACAAAAAAACTTAGATATACCCCATTCTTAGCGTCAAAATCGCTCTGGCTAAATATGCTCCGGAGTGGAAATATTTGCTCCAGGTGAAATTCAACGGTACCCCAACTTATTTGTCGAAAACCTGTACTGTAGTCATGCAAAATGTTTACTGTCGGCAAATTTTGTCCCTCACAAACATGACCAAGACATTCAGTAAGTAAAAATTAATATTCACGAAAATACCAACTTGTGAAAGGCTACATGTCGTGTCACCTTCTCGACTCACCCCTCCACTCTGGTTTCCATATCTTCTCGTATACACAGTGCTCTGGTCTCCACATCCACATCATGTCATATACACCGTAGGTTTTTAGATAAATATGATAATATATATAATAGTGAGTTGATTTTGTGTTTTATGTTGATCATGATTGTATTCTTCACTGATAGAAAAAGGATAATTAAAATATTAAATTAGCGCATCGCACTCTCATTTCTTTTACGAGATTCCCCCCCCCCCCGAGGTATGCTTCATGTTTACAATTTAAAAAAATGCGTATAAATCTCCCCTTTCTATTTCTACGCATTTTTTTATTGTAAACATGAAGCATACCTGGGGGGAGATATCTCGTAAAAGAAATGAGAGCATGATGCGCTGATTGAATATTTTGGATATATTTACCAGAAAAGGGACAATAGCGACAATATGAATATATTCTAATAAATGAATATATGTATGTATCTCTCTCATAACGTCTAAACAAATAATGTTGTTTTTAAAATACAATAATATATATTACTGGTATATATATTATTGTCTTTTAAAAACAACTTTATTTGTTTAGACGTTATGAGAGAGATTCATACATATATTCATTTATCAAAATATATTTATATTGTCGCTATTGCACAGAATAGAACAAAATACAACCGAAGTATAATTTTATAGTGACTCACCAGTAGCGTAATGAGCCAACAACAAAAAATGGAGGGGGCCAGACAAGGATGACATTTATTTTCATTTCCTTTATTCGTTTTTTCCATTGATAGGGAGAATGGGGGATCCGTGACCCCTAGAACGCCCCTCCCCCATCTGTACGCCAGTGATGATCATTGAAACAAATTGAAAGAAAAAAGGTGCAAGGGTAGATAAGGCCCAAGACGTAATAAACAATATTGATAAAAATTATAATGCTGATAATGAAAATAAATGGCGTGAAAGAACAAAACGAGAGAGAGGAGAGGGGAGCCCGCGCGAATGTATGGTGTATAAGTTGCTGGAAAGCAGAAGAGATAGTGTGTCCAGCACCCCCCCCCCCCCCCACATTCTCTCCCCGCTCAAGACCGGAGTGAAACCAATGATAATAATATATGAACAAAAATCCAGATTCACAATCTGCGTTACAATTTGTCAAGTGTCAGCGGCAGGGAGAACAATTTGTTTTTTTTTTAAGCAGAAAGCTGTGATGATGGGGGGAGAATGAAATAAATAAATAAATAAAAAATTAACGAATAATAAGAACAGAACAATTTGTAAGATGTTCGTGCAATTTTGTTATCTGAGCACATGACGGCGGAGCAATTGTCGTATAATCGGAGCAGATGTCGGCGGAGCAATTATCGGCGGAGCAGATGTCGACGGAGCAAATATCGGCGGAGCAAGTGTCGACGGAGCAAATATCGGCGGAGCAAGTGTCGACGGAGCAACTGTCGGCGGAGCAACTGTCCAGAGCAATTGTCGGCGGAGCAGTTGTCGTATTTTGCGTAGCAATTGTCGGCGGAGCAAATGTCGGCGGAGCAACTGTCCGGAGCAATTGTCGGCGGAGCAGTTGTCGTATTTTGCGTAGCAATTGTCGGCGGAGCAAATGTCGGCGGAGCAATTGCCATGGAACCATACCATGTCCCTTATGTTCTTCCATCCCCGACCCTTCCCCCTCAACCCCTGCCCTCTTACATTCTCATCCAAACCCAATCAGCAGCCCATTTCTGCATCTGCATGCAGAAGTTTTGGTGCATCGGGTTCTCAACACAAACACAATATTAAGCCGGGTCTGAAGTGTGACACTAAACACATGTAGATAATATATCGCTGTTTGACTTTTGCATTACGCTAGTATAAAGGTCAAACCCTTAAGATTGATAAACTTTTCAGTTATGTCTGGCATTATTTTTCAATGACCCTAATAATAAGCAAGACAATGTCCCACCGATTTCATGATGTTTCTTTTTCAGCTAGGCTAGCCTAATTTTTTTTTTTCTTTTTCAACGCCCTCCTGACCACACCCACCACTAACGACCAGCCAGACGTGCGTTTCCTTACTAAGGGAATACATACGTTATTGCTATATGAAGATAAAAATTGGCTCCCGGACTAATGGTGGTTCTAATAGCAATGAAATTTATAATGATTATGATACTGATAATAACTTCATATCATATAAAGAATATCGGGGGTTTTCCCCACCTTGAAACCTGGGAGATGATTGCACACCGCATCCCCCTCTCAGAAAATTGGGGATGCACTCCCACCCCCGCTGTCTACGATATGAATCATGTTTATGATTACAAACAGTCCTTAATCCCGTTAATTGTCCCCTTTTCAGGTCAGTATAAATAATTTCAGCTTGCTTTTTGCGCTTGCATCAATCGATTCCCTTTAATACGAGGTGGCAAAGTGCCGTGGCAGATGTCTAAGGCACCTGACTACATCATGAAAGTCCGGGGTTCGATTCCCTGTATGGCCCTTGACCGAGGCATTTTCTTCCCAATCACTCTTTTATCTTGCATCAAATAAGTTAAAATGTTTTATGCGTTATTGATACCAACATTTTTCAGGTCACTATACAGACAATTTCGGCTGACGCTGATGGATAAGCACCATGCTCATGATTAAAAAAAAAGGAATGTTCCCTTTTTTTCAGGTCTAATAGCGCTTTGCGCTTGTACCATCTTTTAGTCCTTATGAAATACATAATTTTGTAAACATAAAGCTAACAGCTCTTCTTCGAACAGCCGATCGCGGAAAGTGTTGAGGAAATGTTTCACTATCCTTCCACCTAATGGACCATGCTTGATCTGCATCCGAGTTATGAAACTTTCTAGTAGTCGACTTGGCAAACTATCTTATGTCACCATGACGACAAAGTCATTGTACTTCTAAGAAGTGGACATAAACTTAAAGGTTATTGGATCATATTCCGGGGGCACTTGTATTGACGAGTGGATACCATGCGTGACCCAAAAAAAAACACGTAAAAAGGATGTCCTTTTCAAGACAGGGCACGTTACGTACGTAACGTGGTGTCAAAAACACTACAATAATGAAAAGGGGTATCTATTTAGCTCGGAAAGCTACGTGTTTATGGTCAAATTTTTCGAGGGTATAAAAAAGACTAAAATCTTTAATAAAGGATGTACTTTTGCCCAACAGTCAATACTACGTGTTTAGAGTCCGATTTGCACGAGGTATGGGAGGTGGGGCCGTACTAAACCCAATGATGTAGCTAAAGGTGAAACCCACGACCGAAGTCCGTGACATGTAACAATTAAAATATCGCTGTACTTGTTTCCCGGGGGGGGGGCACTTCCATTCACGAGTGGATACCATGCGCGACCATGAGATCTCAAAAAGCACCCTAAACACGTATTTTCCAAACCCTACCCTTAACAAGTATTGGAAACAATGCGATACTATTGGGAAGTATTCCCTGATTTGAACCCATAAACAAGTACAGCGGTATGTCACGGACGTCGGTCGTCGGTTTTACCTTTACCTACATCATTGGGTTTAGAACAGCCCAACTCGCGCAAATCATATACTCTAAACACGTAGTATTGACTCCTGGAGCAAAGAGTACATCCTTTATAAAACATTTTAGTCTTGATTTTTATACCCTCGCAAATTCTAAACACGTAGCTTTCCTGGCGAAATAGATACCCTTTTTCCATTATAATGTTTTTGACACCGTTATTATCTTGAAAAAGACATATTTTTACGTGTCTTTTTGGTCGCGCATGGTATCCACTCGTCAATGTAAGTGCCCCCCCCCCGGGACTTGTTTAGGGGTTCAATTCAGAGAATACTTGCCAAGGGTATCGTTTTGCTTCCAAAACTTATTAAGGGTAGGGTTTCATACGCCAATACTTGTTAAGGGGTGCATTTTCATGGAAAATACTTGTTTAATCTAGGGTGCTTTTCGAGACCCCATGGTCGCGCATGGTATCCACTCGTCAATGGAAGTGCCCCCCTATCATGTAAAGTTACCTGTGTACAGAGACTGGCAACGAAGTTCATTTCCTCGTCGCTGTGGATAGATACGAGATCAGGTTGGCCTTTGGACTTGTCAGTGTTCCTGCAATTCGTCACGGCTTGAGTAAAGCTGACGCGCTCCCCATGATAATAACGATAACAATTACCCTGGAAAAACACCCAAGGCCTAGGACATAGGAAGGTTATCTTGCAAACGTAGGCCATAGTAGCGGAACATTCGTTATCGTTCCACTTTCCTGGTCCTATATATTGCTTCGTGAATTTTACAGCGGAGTCGTTCAAGGATTTGGGCTCACTAGAAGAAGTGAGATATTTCTTCTTCCAAATATAAGCACAGTCTTCTGAAGAATTTGGGAGATGAGGGATGTTATTATCCGGTTGCAAAGGAAACCATGCAGTGTAGTTCACCTCCGTTCCATCCGACCATTCAAAGGCACCTTCTGGGGTTGGTTGATAAAGTCCTATCCATTGATTCTGATTTTGGCAAGCCTATATATAGAAGAAATTTGCATTGACGTAGGCCTACAAAATGTCGGATTCGAGATTGCGTAGGGAAGGCGGCCAACAGACTCACCAATTTACTCTTCAAGCATAATTTTTTTTATCTTTTTAAAAAAGAAATAATGATCAGGACTCCCATCACACCTAGCCTTTCTTCAAGCAAATTCAGATGAGCAACAAAAAAGGGGATTAACACAACGCTTTTCTTGTTCAATTTCTGATCACTTTTTCTGAGCCGAGGCATTGAAAACGCATATTGATTTACACACTCTATGACAAATGCATCATAACAGAACATTCATAATTTTACATTAGAAAAAACGCAATGTGATATCATTTCGATTTTGCATACTCTGTATACCCTAGGCATCTGTTGTGTGTTTCATAAAGTGTTCGTAGGTTACTAGCGACTTAACGACGACTGGGGGTCCTTTCTTGTGGTACGTGATACAACACAAGATTTCCCTTGGAGTTGATTTGCTACTTATTTTATTTTATTTATTTTGTTATATTTAATTGATATATTCATATTCCACAAATCCTCAAAGTACATTTCGTAATAAATCATTTTTACAATGAAATGAAAAAAGTGGAGGGGCCTACTGAAAAGCAAAGCTTGTAAGATGTAGACCCCCTATCAAAATCTTATACACGGGTAATATGATATAAGTAGAGTAAAATAATCAGCAAAATCCTATAAATTTATAAAGATATAAACACTGTAACACAAATGTATATACACTATATACAAAATTAAATATTGACTTTTAAATAATCAACACTACCGTGGATAAGTATGAAGTTCACAAAATATTCTTAAAGGTCAAGTCCACCCCAAAAAAATTGTTGATTTGAGTCGATAGAGAAAAATCAAACAAACATATGCTGCAAATTTCATCGAAATCGGATGTAAAATAAGAAAGTTATGACATTTTAAAGTTTTGCTTATATTTCACAAAACAGTTAAATGCACAACTCAGCAATATGCAAATGAGAGAGTCGATGATGTCCATCACTCACTATTTTTTTTTTTGAATTATACAATATTTCAATTTTTACACAGATTTGACAAGAAAGGACCAACTTAACTTAACCATAAACTGTTAAAATAATGGTAATTCTACATGTTCAGGGAGAAATAAAACTTTGTTTCACTTGACAAGGAGGAGAAAATAAGAATATTTCATATTTCATTTAATAAAATACAAAAGAAATAGTGAGTGGATGACGTCATCAGTCTGCCAATTTGCATACCTACGAGGATGTGCATATAACTGTTTTGTGAAATTAAGCGAAACTTTGAAATGTCATAACTTTCTTATTTTACATCCAATTTTGATGAAGTTTTCAGTGTTTTGCTTATTGGATTTTTCTCCTTTTTTTCAAATCAACTTTTTGTTGGGGTGGACTTGTCCTTTAAGAAAGGATCACCCGTAGTTCTTAAAGTCACTCGAAACTTAAACCTAGATTTGTGAAACACCCACGCACCATTGGCACGTTGCAGAAGAATTGCAATCTAACACAACTCCTAAAACGAATCGCAGCGGGATTATCAACCAATCAGACGGGCACATTTTTAACGTGCGTTTGTTTGTTGTTGTTGGGGGTGCCTCAAGCGCAAATTTTGCGTCCGAAGGGTGCTATGGGATTGGTTGATGGTCAATGCACACCATACGCATTTTTAACTTGCATTTGTTTGTTGTTGTTTGGGGCAGGGGCCGCGGAACGATTTTCTAAGTGGGGGGGGGGGGGGGCTGAGCCAAAAGTGGGGGGGAGCTGATCATGCAAAAAATCACAATCCTATGGTCATTTTTACGTTTTTGTACACGGTTTTGGAAAAAAGTGGGAGAGGGGGGGCTGAAGCCCCCCCCCCCGCTTCCGCGTCCGCGTCAAACGCAATATCTTCCGGAGGGTGCGACGGAATTGGTTGATGGACAATGCACACTATGCGCTTTTGTAACTTGCGTTTGTTTGTCGTTGTTTTGGGGGTGCGTCAAACGCAATTGCTTCCGGAGGGTGCTACGGAATTGGTTGATGGTCAATGCACACTATGCGCATTTGTAACTGGCGTTTGTTTGTTATTTTGGGAGTGCGTCAAACGCAATTGCTTCAGGAGGGTGCTACGGAATTGGTTGATGGTCAATGCACACCATGATACGCATTTGTAACTTGCGTTTGTTTGTTGTTGTTTTGGGGGTGTGGCAAACGCAATTGCTTCAGGAGGGTGCTACGGAATTGGTTGATGGTCAATGCACACTATGCGCATTTGTAACTGGCGATTGTTTAATGTTGTTTTGGGAGTGCTTTCAAACGCAATTACTTCCAAAGGGCCATACAGGATTGGTTGATGGTCAATGCACACCATACGCATTTGTCACTTGCGTTTGTATGTTGTTGTTTTGGGTGTGTGTCAAACGCCATTGCTTCAGGAGGGTGCTACGGAATTGGTTGATGGTCAATGCACACTATGCGCATTTGTAACTTGCGTTTGTTTGTTGTTGTTTTGGGGGTGCGTCAAACGGAATTACTTCCAAAGGGCCATACGGGATTGGTTGATGGTAAGTGCACACCATACGCATTTGTAACTTGCGTTTGTTTGTTGTTGTTTTGGGGGTGCGTCAAACGCAATTGCTTCCGGAGGGTGCTACGCCATTGGTTGATGGTCAATGCACACTATGCGCATTTGTAACTGGCGATCGTTTGTTGTTTTGGGAGTGCGTCAAACGCAATTACTTCCAAAGGGCCATACAGGATTGGTTGATGGTCAATGCACACCATACGCATTTGTCATTTGCGTTTGTATGTTGTTGTTTTGGGGGTGTGTCAAACGCCATTGCTTCAGGAGGGTGCTACGGAATTGGTTGATGGTCAATGCACACTATGCGCATTTGTAACTGGCGAGTGTTTGTTGTTTTGGGAGTGCGTCAAACGCAATTACTTCCAAAGGGCCATACAGTATTGGTTGATGGTCAGTGCACACCATACGCATTTGTAACTTGCGTTTGTTTGTTGTTGTTTTGGGGGTGCGTCAAACGGAATTACTTCCAAAGGGCCATACGGGATTGGTTGATGGTCAATGCAGACCATACACATTTGTAACTTGTTTGTTGTTGTTTGGGCCGCAGGGGCCGCGGAACGGTTTTCAAAGTGGGGGGCTGAGCCAAAAGTGGGGGGCTGATCATGCAAAAAATCACAATCCTATGGTCATTTTTACGTTTTTGTACACGGTTTTGGAAAAAAAAGTTGGGGGGGCTGAAGCCCCCCCCCCCAGCCCCCCGCTTCCGCGGCCCCTGTGGGGGTGCGTCAAACGCAATTGCTTCCGGAGGGTGCTACGGGATTGGTTGATGGTCAATACACACCACAAACTTAGACTTTGTTTAAAAATACTAATGGAAATCTAATGAATTCAATTCAAATTTTTCTATCAATATGATTAAACGTTACGACTCCCGAATACACATGAGATAGACAGGAAATACATACAAATATAATAATAATGATAATATGCATTTTGTATAGCGCCATCTATCTATCTATTCTTACTATTACTGTTAGTATTGTTACTATTATTATTACACCGGATTTAGTTCGAGCTGCCTTTCAGTGCTCGTGCATTCAATGAATTAATCCTGCCGGGGACCCATTCACCTCGCAAGGGTCGATTGGAGCATAGTGTCTTGCTGAAGGAAAACACGCCATGGCTAGGATTCGAACCCACGACCCTCTGTTTGAAAGGCTAGAGTCAGAACCACTCGACCACGGCGCGCCCACAATTCAAATTATCTTGAAATGAGCTTAACAATTATTTCAGGGGCGTATTGTACTTACTTTTCCTTTGCACAAGTCCAAAATAATGTTCGTCTCCCCATCACTGTGAATGGACACTAGATCGGAAAAACCAGGAGAATGATCGTCTTCCTGATCTTTCCAGTTGATGTTCCGACAGTTCGTCAGTGCTCGAGAAAAGTTGACTCTCTCATCAAAGTAACAATAAAGATTGCCTTCATACCATCCGAAAATATCTTGACAGCTCGAATTATCTGCTGTACCTGGAAAAAAAAAATCGAAGGAAACCCCACATTAATTCCTGTCATCAAATGTTTCGGTCACTGACGGATCCAGGGGGGAGGGGGCACATCCGGCTCGTGCCCCCCCCCTTGAAAGTCACAGCATATATTTTTAATTGCAATATGTCCTTCATACACAAGTGTTGCCTTTTTCTTTGTTTCTTGTCAAATTTTCTTCGGGTAAATGCTTTGAAAAATCCTGGATCCGCCCCTGGTGGCTGTTTCATAAAGCCGTTCGTAAAGTTACGAACGATTTTACGCACGACTTGAACATGTTCTTAGGTCATAGCTCAATTACATACAGGGATATCACATAGCACAAGAAAGGATCACCAGTCGTGCGTAAAGTCATTCGTATCTTACGAACAGCTTTATTGAACACCCCCCCCCCCCCCCCCAGGTTATGGTTACCAGCCATCTTGTCTCTTGATAGATCAGTAATAGGCCTACATAAACTCTTATATTTGCCAGACCCACACAAGCACAACCTCACGTCCACTGGCTCACTTACAATTAAAATGGCTAAAATAATGTTTGTACTGCATGTGCAAGTGCGTTTGTCTGTGAAGGTGAGAGTATGGGTGTGTGTTTTTGCATACGTGTTTGTTGGGTCGTTCATGTGAATGTTTGTGTGTCTTGACGATTCGTTTTATAAAACGAGAACCCCAGGGATCATGCACAATTAGAAGACAATGATTTTTTTCAACAAATACTGAACTAATAATGGATTAATTTGGCATAGGTCATCCAATTGCAATTAACGTAAATGTCTCTAAAATACTAAAAAGTTCAACCAATTGTAAAGAGATTCTTTGCTTATCTAAATTTTGAGGGATTGTGGGAATGGAGCATATTGACATTGTTAGCTTGAATGTTTTAAAGCTGTGCAAATACGGGTACGGATAATTGATTTTCCTGAATGGTGTTATGATTAGCAATGCAACTTGGAATTACTACCAAGGGTGTTTCATACCCCCAAAAAAATGTCCGTAAAGTTTTCGTGCTTTTTTTTGTCATTGTTTTGTGAGCCAACGTAATACTAGTAATACGGCAAGCATTAATTTATGGTGCGGCATGATTCGTTCTTTGTAGATTACTCGATCTTCGTGTTGCTACTTTGTATCATAAATGCCTGTTGTACTATTTTATTCATGTATATTCATCTTGTATCATGCGAAGTAATTCATGCCCGTTCTTCTTTTTCTACTTCATGCTCGCTTCTATAGCTCTTTTCTTCCCCTCTCTTCTATTTCTTTACCTTCTATGTATTAGCCCTTTCTTTTTGTATTCGTTGTTTAGTTGTATATTTTTACAGGCGTAGGCCTATCCCGGCACAGTCAAGCATCTGCTGCCTTCTGCGTTTTTTTACGCCTCCTTCCATGTGCATAGAAACTTAATTACATACATTGTTATATTACTATACAGTAGTATTGATTTATTTCATAATATGAAATTGGATGTAACCTGCGTAATGTCAATCGGAAGAAATAAATGTTTAATTGAATTGAAATATAATTTTTCCTCACGTTCATTGCAATGGGTCCCGTGGAATCCAGCAAAACAGTAACATTTGTAGCTCTCCATAGTCTCCAAACACCAGCCGTTCTCACATAAATATTCTATACAACCTAAGATAATAAATAAACGCCATAAGAAAGTTAAAATAATTTTTGAAATGACTACATATTATCCTTACATAAGTATTTACATAAAGAATTTTTTTAGGCCTAGAATGACACAAAAAATATAATTCTTGATATGAACTTCCCACTTTCTCGGTTGATCTATCACAACACTCTATATGACGGGAACCGGATCTCATTTGAAGGCCTCGATCTTCTAAAACTATGACGTTTTCATCTCACCGGATGGACTTTCAAGGGATTCCGCTAGATGTGTTGTCCTTGAGGGCGTATCACTGGTCACCAGGTCTGCTGTGCTCGTTTCTCCTGTCATCATCATTTCGTCAGTCAATAGTGATTCTGCAGCTAGAAATATGAACAAAAAATTACAATCACGATATATTATTATTTGTCCTGACATTACTTTTTTTATTTTGACAACGAAATTATATGACTAAGCACGTTAGTTTTTCAGTGATCATTGATTTTAAATCAATGACGCTAAACATCATTTTATGTAAAAAAAAAAAATATGTGAAATATATTACAATTCGTTGAATCAGTTTTATATTTTCTCACGTTCATTGCAGAGGGGTCCTTGAAATCCAGCAAAGCAGATGCATTTGTAACTTTTCATAGTCTCCAAACACCAGCCGTTTTCACAGAGATCTTCATCACAATCTGAATCAAAACCAAAATTAGAATGAAGTGATTGATATTCGTTTTCAATGCAAACGATTCAGATAGTCAGGACAAAATTATCATCTCTCTCCATTATGTTATGTACATCTACATGAGAGTAGATTTCAGAATATGTCGAGGACAGATAACAGACCATCTTGACCGTTCTGGACAGGAATACTGTGCAGGCTATCGTTTGATCTAAACAGTCCGCAGCGGGTGCAGTACGGTATTTTACGGCTATAGTGCGACAGACATACGGTCCACAACGGTCACTTAGTCTAGCTAGGCTGACGCAGGCGACCACCTAGTGTGCGAACACCTTTCGTGGATATCTTCCATGGTAATTTTTTGCAAGCTTTACTATTTCCCTAACCGAGGATCGAACCGCGGACTCTCATGTGTCTAGTCATGCACCTTGGACCACTCGGCAATTCCACCTCCGCTTGAAAAAAAGAATAGAAATCAAAGGCACCCGCTTTGTTGAGTACCTTTTCGCTTTCAAAAGAGGAATTTCTCGGCCTGTTTGTGGAGACACCCACATCATGCCAGTCGTTTGCCACCAATGAAGACTTGCAACATGACGCACAGAGCTATACTTAGATGTAAAATGTTCCATATTTGGAAGGTTTAGTGGTCCAAATGTTTTAATACAGGAAGTAATCGTTTATTCATAGGATTCGAAAACACAATAAGCATTATTCTGCAAGTTTGATAATCCGAAAAAAGTAAGGTTCCCATAGCTAATGAGCCATCTCCGTACTCCCGAGACTTACTTCATTCTCGGACAGACGAACCTTTGAAGTACGGAATGCTAATCTATTGTCATTATCAAGAACCTTCTGAATATCAAACTCAATATTATTGTCGGATTAACAAAACTTCGGGAAATGCAGCAAATCCTACTTTTCATTTTCTGACTTACCAAAATAGCGAACATTAGTGGTACATGTAATTTCTTCGTTTTTATGATTAATGACCTTTTGAAATATCGGGAGCGCTCGCATCATTTGGTTAGTGAAATACGTATGATCTTAGTGAATTCCTACAAACAAGCCTTAAAATGCCCCTCTTCAGGTCTGAATTTCCTAAATTTTCAGCTCGCGCTTCCCGCTCGCAATATTTGATTAGTGAGATGCGTATGTTAATCATGATTACAATGACTACAAGTGCTTCATGTGTAAGTCTAACAAATTTAGCAAGCGCTTGGCACTCGCATTAGATGACTATGGTGAGATATGTATTCTCTTAATGGATTCCTAAAATAGAGTCCTTAAAATCTCCCTGTTTAGGGGTCAACATAAACAAAAATGTCAGCTAGTGCTTCGCGCTCGCATCATTTGGTTAGTGAAATACGTATGGTCTTAGTGAATTCTACAAATAAGCCTTAAAATGCCCCTCTTCATGTCTGAATTTCATAGATTTTCAGCTCGCGTTCGCAATATTTCATTAGTGACATGCGTACGTTAATCATAATTACAATGACTACAAGTGCTTCATGCGTTTAGATGTAATTCTAACAAATTTAGCAAGCGCTTGGCACTCGCATTAGATTACTGGTGAGATATGTATAATGCTAATGGATTCCTAAAATATAGTCCTTAAAATCTCCGTTTTGGGTCAATATATACAACAATTTTAGCTAGCGCTGCGTGCTCGCAATGTTTAACGAGACATGCACGTATCATGATATAACAAAATTGTTATAATGTCCCTTTTTAGGTCTGAATACCAAGAATTTTCATCTCGCGCTTCGCGCTTGCATTATTTGATCAGTGGGATACATATCCGTTTAATGGCACTGTCCTTAGACTGTCTCTATTAGTGCATTCCTGGCACCTGAGCGCGCTTCGCGTGCTCACTAAGTGACTCAAATTTTTTGCAGGTGCCCCCCCCCCCCCCCCCATGCCGTGACCCACGGTACGCCACTGAACGGGAGTTTGCCGATTTGGCTTATGATTGTCGATTTTCAAAAGTTTTTGCTTTGAGTGTTTTGTTTTCAAGACGTTGATCGTGCTGCTTCATTGGTTTGAACTACTAATGTAAATGAAATAACTGTTTGTGCTTATCACCATGACCACTAGGCAAATCATTCAATTATTTGATTCTAAAGTACTTTAACCCTTTTTCCATAATGGGGTTTTGGTAAACGGAATCCATATTTGATACGAAATACGTGACATTTTGTGGCATTTTGTGGCAACTGAGAGCGCTTTGCGCGCTCACTAAGTGACTCAAAATGTTGCAGGTGCCCCCCCCCCCATGCCGTGACCCACGGTACGCCACTGAACGGGAGTTTGCCGATTTGGCTTATGATTGTCGATTTTCAAAAGTTTTTGCTTTGAGGGTTTTGTTTTCAAGACGTTGATCGTGCTGCTTCATTGGTTTGAACTACTAATGTAAATGAAATAACTGTTTGTGCTTATCACCATGACCACTAGGCAAATCATTCAATTATTTGATTCTAAAGTACTTTAACCCTTTTTCCATAATGGGGTTTTGGTAAACGGAATCCATATTTGATACGAAATACGTGACATTTTGCGGCATTTTGTGGCAACTGAGAGCGCTTTGCGCGCTCACTAAGTGACTCAAAAATGTTGCAGGTGCCCCCCCCCCCCCCCATGCCGTGACCCACGGTACGCCACTGAACGGGAGTTTGCCGATTTGGCTTATGATTGTCGATTTTCAAAGTTTTTGCTTTGAGGGTTTTGTTTTCAAGACGTTGATCGTGTTGCTTCATTGGTTTGAACTACTAATGTAAATGAAATAACTGTTTGTGCATGACCACTAGGCAAATCGATAATTATTTGATTCTAAAGTACTTTAACCCTTTTTCCATAATGGGGTTTTGGTAAACGGAATCCATATTTGATACGAAATACGTGACATTTTGTGGCAGATAGGTCCATTCATTACATGTAGGCCTATTCGCATCGCAGATACGTATGTATACAATGATAATGGAGTCAATACTGTATAATGAAATTAAACTCTGCAAACATCACAAGGCCTATACTGTACGCGACATAATACCCTTAATGATCTGTTGGGGAAAATGAAATATATTCGGATGAATGTGACTGGTGAATTTCATTCCACACATTACATAAAATTGGTAATTCTCATGAAATAAATACACCGGAAATGAATTGTAAAAAGACAAATTATGATTACATCTTCATAGATCATTGTGCTCCTTTTCACATACCTAGTCATCTAAGAAGTAAGTGCCGATAACCAAAGAAAGAAGATGTATATAAAGTCTTATAATTTACAACAACAAAAAAGTCAATTCAGAGGTAAATTGGATGTGGATTTCTTCGAAGGGACGCTGAAATTCGATGACAGATGCATGCACATCGCTGAAGAAATAGTAGTTTAACATATTATCTGAAACCAATGCAGGAATGCGGTTATTTGCTTTATATTCCACTTTGGAAACGATTTCATTTATACTGTGTAAATCCAATGAGCATGATGAGGGAGAGCAATAATTACACCTCAATGAACGTCTGAAATTATTTCATTTTCGGTATAACAATCCTTCGGATAAACGAACATTATGATGTATCTTACACTGTTAAAGCAGAAGACAAATTAAAAAACAGATTTTACAGAAAGAAATAACAAAATCTTTCTGTAAATTTTTATAACAGGAAAGACTTTCTTTAATTTTTCTACAATTTTACAAAACAGGTCTGTTTAAAAAAAGGGGGAACAGTTTTAATACAATAAATTTTGAAATTAACATACACCAAATGCCAATTTTCTGTAATTTTACACATATACATGTAAGATTACATGTGTTCTCGAGACTCTGCTGCAGGAATTTATTTTTTAAGTACAAATTTTCTATGTAAGTATCTTATTATTATCAAATACTTGACTTTCTTGATCCACTTTCTAGTCTCCTAACGTTAAAAAAACGACTGATATTTCCATGTTACACTCTGAGTACGATTCCTACTACGAAGATTATTGTAACAAGTATAATTAGACATTAACTTTCCCTCTTAACATATTTTACTTTCTCTATCCAAATGAAATTAGAGGCTGGTTTATATTTCCAAAGCTAGCTCAAAGACATGCTTTAAAGGGCGCACGAACCAACAGCCCTAATAGCCCCACCTCAATTCCTCAATGACTCCGATCTGGCAAGGTTCATTACCCACGATCCATCATTCTGAGCAATGTGGTCTCAAAATATAGCCCTACTTGAACGACAACACACCGATTTACTTCTCAATGCATTCATGTCGCAATAGATATGTTCCCAAGTAGCTTAACAAAGTAATTTTCCTCTCTAAACACTTCGGGGTTTCTCTACAAATAAAACTATAGGACAATTTATCCTCTTAATTTTTCAAAGTTATCTCGAATTGTATTTTTACGCATATTGCTGCTTTTTGTGAACCCTCGTCTTCACTGCTGTATTCCGTTCAACATATTACCTACTACCTGAACATGGCGTCATACACTGTAAAGGCCACGGACATACGTGGGCCTCAAAGTCTGTTTCGTGTTCTCAGAAAATTGAATGACATAAATGCTGTTACAATAATTTTGCAAGATACATAAACAGTGAAGATGAGGTATCAAACGATGATACTAGTCTCTATTCAGACGTAGTGCTTAAAAAATATAGGTTCCAGCCTCCCAATAGTAAATTGCCAATTCGTCCACTGCCATTATGCTCATCAACCTTCATTTAGTCTAATGCCATTTCGTCTAACAACCATTCAGTCCAGTAACCGTTTGCTCCAATCATCACGTCTTCTAATCACCAGTTCGCCTATGACCATTTCGTCTAATAACCAGTTGGTCTAGTACCCATTTTCTTTTCATTCTTTTCGCCCAATTAACACTTTTCCAATTAGAACAAATGATTTACTGACTAAATGGCTATTGGACCAACTGGTTATCAGACGAAATGGCAATTAGACCATGTGGATAGTGGACGAATTGATGATTGACCAAATGATAGTAGACGAGTTGGTAATTAGACCAATTGGCATTAGACCTATTGGAAATAAACCCTCCAAAATTAATGCTTTTTTGACAAATTTCCGAGGTTCAGAAACCGATTTTACAACTAATTAATGCAAATAAAAACCACTCTGTCCTTTAAAGCCCCCTCACACCTGACCGAATGTAGGCGGACGAAGGGTGACGAATGGTAAAATGAACGAAATGCACGCGAATTCAACGAAATTCAAATAAAATTTCCTTCAGATCATGCGATCAGTAACTGTTGACAAATTTTATCAACGAACGGTAAGCCAAGGAGAAATATGACATTCAAAGGATATCGATTTTTCGGTTCACCTCTTTGAGAAAATTGCTTCCGAAGGCGAGCGAAGTGTTGATATATCCCAATAAGACGAAGGAATAGTCACCAATGGTTTGATATGGCGTGCGATTAGAAACGAAGACGAGGGAATAGATCAGGCAAATTTGTTCGTTGTGTCATCGTGTTGCTTCGTTACGGGTTCTTTCGAGATCGGTCCACTTTGGCAAAAGCGCGAAGAGGGACTATGCGCGACAAAAACACACGAACGATAAACGAACGATTACCGCAGACTAAATAAGAGATGCGAATTCAAACAGATGACCAACGATTTTTCAATTCGTCGGGAAATTTTAAACATGTTCAAAATTTCCGCGCGAATTTGAATAATCGCAGCTGTTAGTTCAGAAGATGTACGAACCCAAACATGAAGGGTAAATATGATTTACCATTAGATACCATTGAAAACGATTTTGTAAAAAATGCCTTTCGCCAGCCATCGCAAGGCATATTTCAGGCAATTCGGTTAGACTTAAGTAAAAAGTTCGAGTTACATTTTGGTGCGCAGTTAAACGAATTCCTTGCCCAGTGGACTCAGCTCCGTTAAAATCATAAGCCCGTTTACTGAAATCTGGTTAAACTTGGACTGTGGTCTAACCATGTGCTAAATTTATGGGAAGCAAAAAATGCTATTGTAAAATTCAAATGTTTGCTGTGCTCATATGTTTCACGTTACTGCTGAAGGAAACAATTTTGGTTACTACTACTTGATAGCTCTGAATTATTTGAGTGTCAATTGAGCTGATAGATTAAAGCTGTACTGATAGACCAGGGGCACGTCTTACAAAGAGTTACGATTGATCTGATTAACCCGAACTGTAGGGTAATAATTGTTGATTGATGTCATAATTGTTTGTACAAGATCTTTGCACAATGTACTTTGTAAAAAATTACAAATAGAAGACCGTGCACTGAATTTTCAAGAAATCAATGAGTGTATATGAGTTTACAGCATATCTAGACAAATATTTCGAGCAAACATGCAATAGGCGTTGATGTTGCCGGTTTTCCATAGATATGACTGATCAGATCAACGGGGTCTAGTGTATAACTTAAACCTGAGCTCAGAATATGAGCCATGGGGTCGAAAGGGGACCAGCTTACCTGGAAATCTACAAACTCGGTGACCAAAGGTTTGTGAGTTATCATTCCTGGTGGGACACGAGTCCTCAGTAGATGAAACGCGAATGATCTTTGGAATAGTCTGCACCATACTTCCATTGGGATGAAGTTTCTTCCGGCATTCAAGAAACATTGGTAAGGTGTAATTCAGACCTAAGCCATCTGGACACGCAGTTGATCCATTCGATGAACCAAGTATAACTGAAATAATTAGTTGAAAATAAATTCAAAGTATTGCCGATACCGTCGGATTTTAATGTAATGTCTACTAGTATATTGTATTCAACCTGAATTTTACATTTTTTAAAACTTCGTTATTTAGCTGGGATTAACTCTGATTCGATATAAAGTACCTGGAAATCTTAATTCATGTCACTCAGAATATGTTGCATTCGGGCTGATGATTGAGCCAATTCCATTCCAGTTACTCAAAACGGTAGGATAAAAGTGACATTGATTAGCATGAAGTTGACACGACATTTGCTCCTGCGACAATTTATCCGGGTTGGGGTTGCAATATGGTCATATGTTAGGGTTAGTTTTAGGGTAGGGTATAATGTTAAACCCAGGGTTTAAAGGGATGGTCCGGGCTGAAAGTATGTATAGCTTAATAAATAGAGTAGAATTCACTGAGCAAAATGCCGAAAATTTTATCAAAATCGGATAACAAATAACAAAGTTATTGAATTTTAAAGTTAAGCAATATTTTGTGAAAACAGTCGTCATGAATATTCATTAGGTGGGCTGATGATGTCACATCTCCACTTGTTCTTTTGTATTTTATTATATGAAATGAGGTTTATTCAAATTTTTTCCTCCAAGAATGAGAAAAATTGGATTGACAACTGATTTAGTGCATTATATATTTATTGCTGCAACTTATTTCATTATAAGGGAGACATATTATTTACACAAGTATGAAATAATGAAAAAAATTATGATTTCATGTAATGACATAAGAAAACGGAAAGTGGAGATGTGACATCATCAGCCCACCTAATGAATATTCATGACGACTGTTTCCACAAAATATTGCTTAACTTTAAACTTCGATAACTTTATTATTTGTTATCCGATTTTGATGAAATTTTCGGCATTTTGTTCAGTGACTGTATTAAGATATAAATATTTTCAGCCCGGACCATCCCTTTAAGTTCGTCATTCGATCAGTGTTTGGGATTTAAAGCGGACTAATTGTCGCCGGAGTAAATGTCATGGAACCCTAGCCGAACAAACCATGTAATGTGCATAGTACAGTCCCCATCACGAGTTCAATGCTTAGATGATTTTAACTTGGGAGGAATCAAACTGGGACGCACAATATATGCATAACGGACATTTCAATTAATCTATCTATCTACATGTCTTCCCGAATACAACGTGTGTAATATTATAAGGGAGGATTCATCATTCATACCAAAGTTCCGTCATTGGGTTTCGAGCCAGTTATTCATGTTCCACAGTCTTGCATTTTCATCACATATTTTTAAAACGAAGCAGGCCTATTTGTCATGAAATTAATTCAAGTGTTAATACTTAGCTCAAGAAAAATTCTTTTTCACTAGATTCCTTCATAAAGATCATGCAAGAATCGAAATAATATGTTTGAAAAGCCTACCTGGTAACAAACATGCTGCGAGTCCGTACTTGAATAGCGAACACATAATCTGTTAAAATTCGATATAAAACGACGAGAGTGAAAGTAAAATATTGTGACGTGCCAATCTCACCATCATTATAGTCAATATCAACATAGAAATCTCCCGTTTCAAACACCATCAATGGTTATATCATATCATCATCACGACCAAGTGGGGCCTAGTCGCCGGTATGACCACCTCCAACATGTCAAATGTCATCATTCAGTTTGATAATCATCATCAAGATCATATAATTTACCTCATCATCATCACCATCAGCGTCACTATCATCATCATAACCAGCATCATCACCATGAATACCACCATCACCGTCATCATATATACCCTCTTTTTTAATTTGATGTTCTTGTTTGTTTTTTCTCAGGCAGTGTATAATGGTCAATAATTTGGTATACACAATCATAATTTGACTTTATAACTAAATTGAATTCAATCACAGAGGTACTTATCATTTCAAGCTCTGTTTCTTTTCAGAGCCTAATTTTGATGTTGTCTACATCATGTGTAAACACGCTATAGATTTTGTAAAATTATGCATCAAAGTTTTATTGCCAATTTAACTCGATCCTTGTGTAATTTTTATATATATATTGTATGGTTACAGACAACGTTTAACTGTCCTTTTTACACATGAAAAGTAAACGCTTGAAATTGAAACGTCTTTCAAAGTTACCATAAAAAATCAATATAGATCGTTATGTCCAATTATCATATAGTCATTTGATCTTAGAAGGGTAATAATTCTTGCAGAAATATATTAAATGTACGATTGTGACATAAAAGCTTTATGCAAAAATGGGTGACGCTACATAATCAAAAAGTCATGCGTGGGTATGAGAATCTTAACCATAATTATCAACTGGCAATATTTATTTATTATTTATTTATTTATTTTGTTTTATTTATTTTATACTGCAGGGTAGGCCTGTTCAGTTCTTAAAACTGCTTTACAAAGGCGCCCTGCAGTTTAAAATACATGTCAAGATAACTATGAACAACAACAACAAACAACATCAAAAATACAAAATACAAAATATCTAACATCAGAAACAATTAACACCAAAATATAGAGTGGGAAGTGACAATTTAAACATACATAGCATTGTAAATCAAAGGAATATCATTTCGCTCTTTATCAATTCGTATGAAAGGCATACGAAGGCATTATGTCTACATTCTCCGAGTAGGTCTTAGAGTATACTTGCCATTTTTGTAGATCTAGCGGCAACTGAATGCTGAGACAAATATGCGAGATTGGCAATATTTTGCTATAGTAGGACTAAAGGTTCATCGCGTGAGCAAAACTTTCTGATGATTTAAGGAGAGGTATTTTGTAAAAACGTTCTGCACAGAACGTCGACTTAATTCGTCCCGAAGTTACCAAGCCCGCTCGCTGATGTAGTTATAGAGCATGCAGAGTGAAATAAAATGCATCGTTTTTCCACAACGGATTCTGATTGGCCTTTTTGTCTTTGGACAAACTTCTGACATGTGGCGCCTAGCTGTATGCGTGATTGTGAGAAATGGCTAAATAAAGGTGGAGGTCTCCTTTCTTTGATCTCTGCTGATTGGCTGGCGAACACCAAGGCGGTATCGACACAACCAATGAAAATGGTGAAAGCTATGGCTCCGGTGTCTTGGATGTCGAGAAGCGAAAGCATATCCCATTAACCCAGTACATATCCTCCATAAGTGTGGTGGAGAAAATAATGATTTATGAGTTTACATTTTCATACATGGAATCATTCTGACGGAATCATTCTAATCAATGTTTTTATTGTCTTTTTTTTTAATATCATAATGTGTGTTTGCGAGGGTGGGAGGGCACGTGCGCGTGTATGATTTGTACACACTGTCGAAATGATTAATGCTTTCATTCTTCGTTGAAATCTTGTGTGAAGAGGGAAAGGAAAAGTAAAGAAAAGGCAGACACATGACTGGTAGAAAAGGAGTAAAGTCGGAAAAGGGAGGAAAGGAAGGACATAACAAAAAAAAGAAGGGGAAAGCGGAAGGAAAGGGGACGAAAATGAAGAAAAGAACAGGTGATAAAGATTATTGTTCCGAAATACTAATAAATGAGTGAGATAGATGACATAGATTAAGAGATGGCAAATTGGAACTCGATTTTATGGCGGGAAATAGAAAAAAGGCAAAAAGAATTGGAAAATGAGGTAGAATGAAATTGGCTAAAAAGCTAAAGGGGAAAAGTTGAATTATGAAGAAAAAAGAAAATGAAAAAGACAAGAATTTAGGTACACACTCGGGCTGCCGAGGTTTGAAAATAAAGAAGGTGAAGAAAGAATAGGATGGCGTATAAAGTCCATAAAAGCTTGCTAAATTTCAAGCAATAACATTCCCAATCAGGAAATTATCAAACTTTGAGAGGTTCCTGACCTACCGCCCAAGAATTGCGCAAGGCTACACATGCCCTGTAATTATATTTTTAAAATTCACAACAACGATTTTCTCGTTCGCTTCGCTCGCTCGTGCCGCTTTCCCCCCTCATTTCCCATGTTGTGCCCTTTCTGAAGTAATATGTTTTGTAATTATATACCCGCGATTTCATTGAAAATAACGGCAAGTTTTGATAATGGCTGAATGAATCTCGAGAGGTAATGAGAGAGGCTCCGCCCCGGACTCCACATACGTGGCACTGGCGTACAAATGGAATGGTTTTGGGCCCTGGCCCCCAAAAGTTCTACGACCAAGAACCAAAAATAAGATAAAGGGACTGGGAAAATGTAAGGTATAAGGTTATTTTCTGAATAACATTTTAATTAATGCTCTGAAAAGAGGAAAGCTCATTCTTGCTGCTCATCTCTTTCAAAAATTTACAATTTGAAGTCGAATTTGGACGTATTTTTTCTACTTTCTAATTTCACAGAATAATAATGATAATAATAATAATAGGCATTTATATAGCGCCATCTATCTAGAAACATTCTATTCCGAAGCGCCATGGGCGGAAATCCCAGGGGGGACGTGTTTCAACAGGACAATGCAAGACCCCACACAGCACGGTTCATCACCAACTTCCTTCAGGAGCAGGACATTGACGTCATCCCATGGTGTGCATGCTCTCCTGACCTCAATCCCATTGAGCATCTGTGGGATGAACTTGGCAGACGGGTGAGGTCATCTACTATTTGTGGTCTTTTATGATGGTAAGAAATACATCATTGAAAAACGAAATAAAACATGTATTTTAGGACGAGATGACCTTACTTTTGGGATGATAACCCTTTTTTTTTTTTTTTCTTTTCAAATTTTCCAGCCCCTTGTCCCCCCTACCTTTTGGGAGAGATTTCCGCCCCTGCGAGGCGCACAAGAAAAGAAAAAATAAGAAAGTTTGGATGGGTGTCAAAGTGCCATTCTATCCAGGAGTAAAATGCCTTGATTTCTCAAAAATTGCCATTTTCAGCATTTCAATACCCTCTTTTTCTTGTTGAGATATCATTTCAGAGTACAATAATGATAACTGCATGTCTTTAGCCAAGTCATCAATACGGGATTGTTTTAGCATGCTTTTATCCAAATCCTGACATTAATAATTGGCCTGCTTCTATTCCACTCCACTTCCTGACATTGTAATGTATTGTTTTTATTTTCCATCAATCAAAAATGATAACAATGATAAATATATATATTGACCATAACAAAGATGATCAGTAAAAAGACGGAGGGATTGCCCTACTCAGCAATGATAACATACCAACGCTGTTTTACAAAGGGTCCCTTATAGAGATGCACGTGTAAACATATAAAGCAGAAAAGGAAAATACTTAGTTGACTTGCGTTAACAAAATGTAAAAAAAAAATCAGGGATCTGAGCAGAAAGTTACAAAAAGTCTGGGGAAATGACTTAAAGGCTTTCCATCAAATGTGTCAGTCCATCTGGGTATCAACGTTGGTATTGCAATGTATACTATGAAAAACAAAAGATGGCAAAGTTGAGATACTTGTGATAGATCCGGGTACATATACCGGCAGACATCCAGAATGGTTTAAATCTCTATAACTAAGGATAATGCAGGTAAAAAAGGCATGAAAGGGGGGAGTGGCGGACCCTGACCCGGAGGAGACAAAGCATTGGAGGGGCACTATTTGTAAACAATGCTGTGCCCCTCCAATGCTTTGTCTCCTCTGCATGGGTCACGGTCCGCCACTGCAGGTAGGGGAATAGAAATGTATCGAACACCATGAACACCACATGAAATCATTTACAAGGCATGCTTTGGAGAAGAGGCTGGAATTTATTTGCCCTCTCTGTTCTTTTTTTTTACATACCGTTGTTTTCCTTCGATGACGTCGACATTGATAAGCAACTTGATAACAGTGGTTCGTATTAGAAATTTTCTTCATTTCTGATTATTCAAACTGCACTTTTATTTATTTTATTTTACTTTACATTTTGATGTTACTTGCTTTATTGCACCTTCCTTCTCGTCATTTCACTCCATTTTACTTTTCTTCACATTAGATTGATTTAATTTACCATGTTTACTGACTTTGTGTCACTTTCTTTACTCCTAACTTTACTCCTCATCACTTCTAATCTGCATGCACAGACCCTTGTCTTTCACAATACGCACAGTGCAGAGTCTGAAGTAGGGAGACTAGATTAACTGTGTTCTAGATTAACTATGTACTCTATACACATACAGAGTCTTCGGGTTCTAGTCTTTACTCTAGACCGGTTATTGGTTAAAGTGTCATATATGAGTCTGTTCTTGCAGACTACTTCACTCTCATTTAAGTTCACTGCAATTCGCTTCACTACACTTTAGTTCACTCCAATTAACCGCATTTCTATACCTTGTACTTTCCTTTACACTTCTTTATTTATACACACTTCATTTTGATTAATATTAAAGTATGTTACTTCAAATCACTAACTTCAATTCGCCATGCTCAGTTCACTTCACTATGCTTCACTTATTTTTACTTTTACTGGACTTTTACTTAACTTCACTTACCTCAACCTTACTTCACGTCACCTCACTTGGCTTTACTTCAGTTTTATTTTACGTCGCTTTATCTTACTTCACTTTACTTTCTTCACTTCGCTTCAGTTAGATTCACTTTACTTTACTTTACTTCATTTCACTTCATCTAACTTCACATAACTTCACTTCACAGCTTCACTCAACTTTACTCTGATTTACTTAACTTTACATAATTTTACTTGGCTTTGCTTTACTTCAGTCATGTCGGTGATTAACAATCCATGATTATTATTCAACAAAAAAAATACCACCTGTCTGAATTCCCTTTTCAAATCACTTCACTTCTTCTCATTTTTCTTTTTACTCTGAGTCACTTTACTTTAATACACTATTTTTAATTTTATTTACTTTACTCTTCCCACTAAATATCTAAACGTTCATACTTTCTATTTCGTGACATCATTTTATCGAATTATATTTATAACCTATTACGGTTCCCATGTTGCCCTCCCTCATGGCTGCTATTGTTTCAAGCAATTACCTGCTTATAGCTGGCCCTGCATTTTTACCCACCTTACTATTTTACACGCTTCATTTATGTAGTTTTTAGTCTTATACATTATTTTACTTTTAGATTGTCATGCAAATATGTACTAATTTATGTCATTGTCATTTTATCAATTTTTTTTATTTGTTATTGATTTATGAATAAAATGCAGAAACTCCTGCAAAAAAAACTTTACGTTGTTATACTTCCATGTCGCACTGTCCATGCCATTTGAGAAAATACCCACTTGTCTTCATCCTTATCTCACGTTATACTTTACTTTATATTCCTTTACTTTACTTAAATCTAATTCAATTTACGTTCATGGTACAAGATCCACGAAGTTTTTAAATGTTCAGTAAGTATATCAAATGATTTAATCAAGATACAAATGGAGACACATGTATTCTGAGAATAGGGTAAAAATTCGCAAACACCAACTCTCGATGAATATGCCTTTGAATGGGGATTTGTTTATAATCAGCAGTTGGAAGGTTTGTATTTTCGAAGGTCATATCAACATTAACAAGATCATTTGAACAAACGGCTGAACGTAAAACATGCAATTTGATCGCAATTTTAGGTTACAATAATGATAATGACATATGTTCTTCAAACACATTGAGAAAAACATTTGAATATTTCCTACATCATATATAAAAAAAACATTTATTGTATAATAGTGTGTGATTGACCCATTTACATTATCGCCTTTATTTTGCATATAACTGTTTTTATCAAACTAAATAAAAAATTGCTCATGATAAAATATGTTGTAAGAGTATATGAGAGTGCTTCCTTTTCTGTAGTAGCTCCATGCTTTTATCAATGGAATATTTCAATTTTACACTAACTATACAGACAGCCCTCTTCTTCTACAAAAATTTATGCCCGAATAAAATTTAATTTATTATGTTTATGAGATTTGCTGGTCGTGGGCAGTGGTATAAAGTTGATGTTTTTCGTAAACTTCAGGACAGCTATAGTGATTTACGTATATCAAAATCATATCTAATGACTATTTTCCCATGTAGGTTCCACGCGCTCATCTACAAAACTGAACATATATTATTGTTTCGGTGTGACGGATCCAGGGTTTCTGCTCTCAAGGGGAGGGGGAGCACGTTCCGGATGTGCACCCCTCCCCCCTCCCCCCTCTGGATCCGCCACCGGCCGATACGGAGTTTTCTGGGCCTTCCTAATCTCTAAACTGCCACTGTTAAGAACAAATTACGCCCTTTTCTGCCCCCTAATTTTTGTATTTCACTGCACCATTGGTAAGAACTATTGCAAGGTAATTTTACAACTTATACAAATTGTATGATTTGTTCGTTTCCTGTAATCCTCTCAGTAGACGTCATCTACCCATAATAATTTGACGGAAATAGGTGACGGTATTTCCAACTGTCTACTAGACATGAAGGATTAATGGGCATGTCAATTTTTAATCAATTAACAGGGTTAATTGCGACATGGATACCTTACCCTCGCCTCGTCCTCATTTATGTCAATTCAAATTTACGATCCGGTTTTTATCTTTCCGCTGGTATATCCTATGTTTTTATGTCATCGGGGATTCGAGCCTGGCCAGTTTACATAAGAACAGACTGCGCGGCCGTAAGAGTGCCATATTTTCGCAAGATTTAGATTTTTTTTCAAACAAGAGTGGAAACGCCGGCAACACGAATTGCGAATGCCTCCTCTAAAAAATACATTTGCATGCCACAGCGAGTTCAACTCGAGTGATTCAGTCAGTCGGCAGGCCGTACAAAAAACGCCTAGTGTATTCTGAAGCACAGCACTGTGACTTTGGAATAACCTCTTCAACCGTGCGCGAGGATTGTTTGAAGAAGAAAACGACAAAACTCTATTTCGACGCCACTCAAACTTTTCCGGGAATGGTAGGAGAAGTTACAAGCAGGGGTGTGCCCTCGGTGACACTTTGGGGTTGATTATTTCGTTAAATAATCTTCAGTTATGGGATTAAACATCTCGGCTGGGCGGACATTGCAAGAGGAAGGATCACTGGATGCCAGAAATGATGATAAGATTGTTAAATACATGAAGGATGTGATAAATGGGGACAATGTTCATGTATCCAGAGAGGTAAGCCCATTTTTTTATGTGCGTGTTTTTTTTTTTGGTAATTATTTTACAATAATAAATAGGCTTTCTTTAATATACCACTGATGCCATTTTCGACACCAAGCAAGCCTCTCATAATGATTGTTCTTGTTCCCTTCGTTCGGATAGTGCATTGTTTAAAGGACAAGTCCATATCCCAATAAAAAAAAATGATTTAATGAATAAAAAAAAGAAAAATCCAACAAGCATAACACTAACAACTTCATCAAAATCGGATGTAAAATAAGAAAGACATTTTAAAGTTTTGCTTAATTTCACAAAACAGTTTATGCACATCCTGATCGGTATGCAAATGAGGAGACTGATGACCACTGACAATTCTGTGCACACACAGTAACAACATACTGATCCTCCATGGCCCCTTGACAAAAGTGATTTGAACCCGATCCGGGATCCCAGGCAGTATATTCGGACTTTTTAATATAGATGTATCAGAATAATTATGTTGAAGTTGAAGGTTATATAGCATTAAGCTGACTTAAAAACGATTGATCGTGGTTATTCATTGCATGCTCTCTCATTTCAGGTTCTTCAATTGCTCATGAAGAACCTCCAACCAATGTTCAATTTAATGCTATTTTGGATGTCGAACCTTAGCTGAGCATCTGTCTCATCAATTCGATTTTATTATCGTTTAGCACTAGACTATTTTCATCTGCGTTGCCATGCGAACATTTCACTTCCCCCAAATAAAAGAACAAACATGAGGAAAAGCGATTGGAAAAGAAAATCAGTGTGGAAAAGGGAAGGCATTTTCTCCATCTTCTCTATAATAAAGGAATAAAGACCAAAGCGGGGCGCCTTTTCTTTTTCTTGCGCTTCACGCAGAAAATAATGATAATAATGATAATAGTAATGTCTTTCCTATTGGCCCAGCGTCCTTTCCCTGCCCCGCTTCTCCTTCCTTCTAAAATAATAATAGTCTTCTTAATACCCCTTTTCCACTAGGGCTAGGACAGCGTCAGGACAAGGCGCGGAATGTAATAATTGCAATCCGCGAACCTTCCGCAACCTGTCCGGACATTCCTGGGAGTGTCCGCACGCTGTCCTAAACCCTTCCTGGTGTTCGGGAAATCAAAATTTGTCCGCATCTAAATTTTGGTCTCGACCAAAATTTCGACGCGGATATTGAATTCCTGACACCTTCGGGACCTTGTCCTAACGATGTCCTGATGATGTCCCGCCCTTCCTAAACCCTTCCGCGTCTTCCGGAAACCATCCGCGATCAGGTCAGCTTCAGGTAGCAAAGAAGAAGCCATGCGGAATGTTTCAGGAACTTGCGGATTGGAATAAGAAGGCAAGCGGACAGTTTCCGGAACGTGCGGACAGGAATAAGAAGGCAAGCGGACTGTTTCAGGAACGTTCGGATTGGAATAGGAAGGCAAGAGGAGTGATTCAGGAATGTGTGCATCCAATGTAATATTTATGGAACGAGTACACAAGTAGCAAAAGCCATTTGTGGTCGAAAAAAAAAGGGACAGTATAGGCAGCGCTTGACTTTACGAATAGGACAAATATCATAACAAAATTAATAATACAGGTAAAGATTTCAAATTGAAATTCAAGTTTATATTCCTAATGCATTTTAAGCACTTTGTTTGATCGTGAATGAGATTTTATTGATAAGAAATAATAATAAATGATAGCAAGTTTATAAATATCGCTTTTCTCAGAACGGCTCAAAACGATTTACAGCATATTATTACCCCATGATTCATTTCAATCCCGCATAAAAAGTGCACAACTTCCACACCCTGGGAAGCATTCCTTGCATTCATCGCAGCCTCGAAGTGGCACTTGCAAATTCAAGCAGACAATAACTTTCGCATCCAACCGGGTACCCATTTAGCACCTGGGTCGAGAGTGGCAAGGTGTGCAAAATACGTCTTGCCAAAGGACGGTATATAGACCGCGGTGGGAATCGAACATACGACTCTCCGTTTACAAGGCGGGAGTCAGAACCACTACACCACGACTCTTAAAAAAAGACCTTCCTGAAAAAAGTCGTGCACAGAACATGTTTCTCATAAACATAAAATATGAGCGCGAAGCGCGAACTTCTTTCAAACATCAAGGACGAAAAAGAAAAGACGAAAAGACCTAGGTATTTTTCGTAAAAATGAATAGCGTGCACAATCTTCTTAATTAAACTATTAAAAGCATCAAGCGAAATGAACCATTAATTTTTTACAAAATTGACCTAGCTGAAACACTGATATTCTCTCCGTCTGTCAATTTCTTCACTCTTCTTCCTCTTTTCCACTCTTCTTTGCATTTATTCAATTTTTCCTTTTTACGCAGCCAATAGGGCGTAGCGATCGCATTCGGTCTCCTGGAATTGCCCATTTACATTTTCTTTTTTAGTTTATATTTTAATTGGTACAAGAGGAGGCAAAGGCGATTAGACACTGGATTCACAATTTCGTCCAAAAATTAAAACTGATATTTCTAATCTTACACATTCACAATCTTGGCCAATTATTTTCTGTTCATTATCGCGATTTTTTTTCCTACTTGATTCTATTTCACCTCATTTCATTCATCTCCTTTGTTTATTCCTATTTCTTTTGTGCTGTTTGTATATCTCTTTAATACTGGGAGGGGTAAGCCAGCAGCAGGGAGAGGAGGGCCGTATTAGCACGGCATCTCCCCCTTGTTTTTCTTTTCCACCATATTATTTTTTAAGTTTCCCTTTCCATTTCACTTATATTTCTTCTGTTTGTACTTTTTTAAAGGGGGAAGCAAGACCACCTCGCCCCTTGGTCTGCATGTGCCTGTCTCACTTCCCGTTTTCTTCCTCTTTTGTAAGATATGTATTAATTTGTGGAAAAACTATTAGAAAGTAATGTTATAAAGGGAGCCTCGACTTTTCTATTAACATATGCAGTCTTTTTTAAGTTATCTTAGATCCGAGACAATTTATTGTCATGTATAAAAATGCACAAAATCTGCTTTCAAAAAGTGAATACTATTACACCGACAAACACAATTGTTTTTAGCCTACATATTTCAACAATCAAAAAATGTGAGCGCGAAGCGCGAGCTGAATATTTTTTACATTCCCAGCTAAATACAGGGCATTCTAAGCACCTTTTAAAATCACGAACAGGATAGGGGTATGACTATTCACTTGATGTGAGCGCGAAGCGCGAGCCGAAACGAAACGAAATTCGACATCTCACGTTTTGTAAATCAGGAAAAGGATGGATAAGTGGATAACATTCCTACATTAATAATTTGATAATCTGATCTGAAACTGGAACAAGATTCGTATCAAAATAAACATGCGTGCGTGTGTTTAGATTCAAACCTAGAATCAGGACATTCTAATTACATTCTTTATCATAATATCAACAATAAGAGCGCGATGCGCGAGCTAAAGATATTTGATTTTCCGATCTAAAAAAAAGTTTAATTTAAGCGCAATTACGAATTGGATATGGGTCGCACTTAATAAATGATGCGAGTGCGACGCGCAAGTTGATATTTTTATCAATACATATATTTCCAGTTGCGACCGGGACATTTTAAGAACATTTTTGTTTTTGTCGAGAGATGAAACTTGTCGATATTCCGTTCTGAAAAAAAAAACGGACAATGATTATTAGGAAATAATGAAAATATTATTATCTCACTTATTAATCTAATAAGCCCAATGAGGTCGCGAAATTGATATCAGGGTCAGAAAACTGGACATTTTGTAATCATGAATAGGATGGGTTAATATACTTAAAAAAATACTTTAAAAATAATGCGAGCGCAAATTGCGAGCCGAAAATATTGATAAACTGTCATGAAAGAGGAATTAAAAATAATTTGTTACAATTGATATTGGTATACATAACTCCCCAATCAAAATGCAAGTGCGCAGCTTTAGCTAATACTATTCAGAATCAGACCAGCCTAAAAAGGGATATTTTTCAAAAAATTATGGAATACACGAAGAGAATAGTTACTAGACGAATTAAATAATGCTAGTGCGCAGTGCGAGCGGAAAATGTTGATATTTAGACCATAAAATATAGTCATTTACAGAAAACTATAAAATATATTTGTAAATCAAACATTTTAAGCTCAATATAAGCCTATATTGAGCAAGTTATGTATCTCATAGATTAGGCAATGCGAGCACAAAGCGAGCAAAAATTTAAAATAGTGACATGAAATCCCCCCCCCCCCCTCATCTTATTTTATTCACTCGTCTTACTCCTCTTATTTTCCCTTTTCATTTTCTATTCTCTTTTCTCTTCCTTTTCCTCTCTTTCCATTTTTTCTTGTTTGTTCGTTCCAAAAAGTGGGGGGGGGGGCGGGCATTTGATATCAAATGCCCCCCCCCCCCCTTTCCAAAAGTGAGGGGAAGCATTTGCCTGTCCCCCTGGGATTTCCATCAATGTATGCAATCTGATTTGAAATAAAAGAAAATCCTATGTAGTCTTTGTAGTCGAATTTTTTTTTTAGATAGCGTACTTTCATGACGAATTACTTCATTCTCGCCTGCTCCTAAATCGGATTTAATAACAAAATTAATGTTTCTTAAAAAAAAAACGCACCCCAAACCCCAAATAACACCCCTAAATTAAAAAGAAAAAAGAACACGATACTTTTCTTGGAGTATTCGCAAATTGTCCGAAAATTATTATTATTGTCCTCGTCCTTGAATTTACCACTCGTGACGTTGTCCTAAATGTCTCCGGTTCTGTCCTAATACGATCTGCATGCTGTCCGCGCCGAACGGCGGTAAATTTATTTAGATAATCTTGTCCCAGGACAGTCCTAGGACCGTCCTACGACAATACGCAGACAGTCCTGGTCGTGTCCTAGGACAAGATCATTTGCATAATCTTTTACGGAATTTGGTTGCGGACAGCATGCCGAAATGACAGTTTTCCACTAGGGCGCGGACAAGACCAGGAAGGGTTGCGGAAGCAACTTTTGTCATTTCGGCATGCTGTCCGCAACCAGATTCCGTAAAAGATTATGAAAATGATCTTGTCCTAGGACACGACCAGGGCTGTCCGCGTTTTGTCCTACGACATTCATGGGACTGTCCTGGGACAAGATTATCTAAATAAATTTGTCGGCGTTCGGCGCGGACAGCATGCAGATCGTATTAGGACAGAACCGGAGACATTTAGGACAACGTCAGGAAGGACTAGGGCAATCAGGATAATTTTCGGACAACTTGCGAATACTCCAAGAAAATTATCGTTCATATATGTTTTTGTGAATTTAGGGGTGTTATTTGGGGTTTGGGGTGCGGTTTTTTCAAGAAACCTTGATTTGGTTATTAAATCCGATATGGGAGCAGGCGAGAATAAAATAATTTGTCATGAAAGTACGCTATTTTTAACCATTTTTCGACTACAAAGACTATATAGGATTTTCTTTTGATATCAAATGCCCCCCCCCCCACTTTTTGGAACGAGCAAAAAGAAAAAAATGAAAAGAGAGGAAAAAGAAAAAGAAGGGAAAAGAGAAGAGAAGAGAAAATGGAGAGGAAAAATAAGAGGAAAAAGACGAGTGAATAAAATAATATGGGGTGGGGGGAATTTCATGTCACTATGTTAAATTTTCGCTCACGCTTTTTGCTCGCATTGCCTAATCTATGAGATACATAACTTGCTCAATAGACTTATATTGAACTTAAAATATCAAGTTTTGAAGTTAATAAACAAAACATTTCTCGGACATTGAGTTTTCAATTTGTTTGATTTACAAATAGATTTTATAGTTTTCTGTAAAATGACTATATTTTATGGTCTAAATATCAAAATTTTTCGCTCGCGCTGCGCACTAGCATTATTTGATTTGTCAAGTAAATATTCTCCTTGTGTATTCCATATTTTTTTTTTAAATATCCCTTATTCGGCTGGTCTGATTGTGAATAGTATCAGCTAAAGCTGCGCGCTTGCATTTTGATTGGGGAGTTATGTATACCTATATCAATTGTAACGAATTATTTTAAATTCCTCTTTCATGACAGTTTATCAGAATTTTCTGCTCGCAATTTGCGCTCGCATTATTTTTGTTAAAAATATATTAACCCATGCATCCTATTCATGATTACAAAATGTCCAGTTTTTTCTGACCTTAATATCAATCTCGCTCCCTCATTTGGGCTTCTTAGTATATAAGTAAGATAGTAATATTTTCATGATTTCCTAATAATCATTGTCCGTTTTTTCAGAATGGAATATCGACAAGTTTCATCTCTCGGTTAGTAAGATCATAGTCATATGAAGACAAAAATGTCCTTTAAATGTCCCGGTCACAACTCAAAATATATGTAATGATAAAAATATCAATTTGCACTTCGCACTCGCATCATTTATTAAGCGTGATCCATATCCAATTCGTAATTGCGCTTAAATTAATTTTTTTTAGATCTGAAAATCAAACATTTTTAGCTCGCGCTTCGCGCTCTTATTATTGATATTATAATTAAGAATGTAATTAGAATGTCCAGATTCTAGGTCTGAATCTAAACACACGCACGCATGTTTATCTAGATACGAATCTTGTTCTAGTTTCAGATCAGATTATCAAATCATTAATGTAGGAATATTATCCATTTATCCAATTATCCTTCCTTTTCCTGATTTACAAAACATGAGATGTCGAATTTCGTTTCGGCTCGCGCTTACATCAAGTGTATAGTCATACCCCTATGCTGTTCATGATTTTAAAAGGTGCTTAGAATGCTCAGTATTTAGGTCGGAATGTAAAAAAATGTTCAGCTTGCGCTTCGCGCTCGCATTATTTGATCGTTGAAATATGTAGGCTAAAGGAAAGTGTGTTTGTCGGTGTAATATAGTATTCACTTTTTGAAAGCAGATTTTGTGCATAGTTTAAGCCCTGAATGATGTGAACAAAGACCACGCATTCATTGACACCCCCCTCAAATCTCTAAAATTTTAGCTTCCCCCACTCCCCCCCCCCCCCCTCTACCCCTCGCTCTCTCTCTCTCTCTCTCACTCTCTCTCTCAATTCCTCTTACTAGACATCTGCAATGTTCCATAAATGATCTTTCTGTTTGATCTCAGGATGACGAAGACCCTTTCTTTGTCTTAGATCTGAAGGATGTGGAGAAGAAGCACCACCTATGGAAGCAGGAGTTTCCAAATGTGCAACCATTCTATGGTAAGTCTGAGCCACACCGACGAAAATTACTGCCTCCAGTCCGACCAAAGTTATTACGTTAATATTATTATGTTTTTGATAACATATTTCGAAAGATCTTGATGAAATACCTCTACAAGTAAAATTTTGTTAGAATCGGTCCCTGAGACCCCAAGATATGATATCATAAATACATAATCAGCCCAATAAAAGTCAATGTACATGTATTATTGGCCTGTTTCCTTACAAATGTTAAAACCAGGCCAATGATACATTGATTTCAATGGGGCTAATTATGTATTCATGAGGTCATGGTTTTTTTTAGACTTTCGCAAGGCCTTCGATTCCGTAGACCATGAACTTCTGATGCAAAAATTATCTAAATACGGAATACGAGGCACTGAGCTTACCTGGTTTACTAACTACCTAGCCAATCGCAAACAGAGAACAATTGTAAGGGATGCCGAGTCCACATGGGGTACTAAAGTAACTGGGGTACCGCAGGGATCAATACTCGGACCCCTCCTATTCTCGATTATGGTGAACGACCTTCCTAAAGTTACCTCAAAAAGTATTGTGATGATGTACGCTGACGATACTATTATCTTTTACAGTGCAAAGAAAATTGAAGATCTCGAAACTGTACTTAATGAAGATTTGAAACACATCAGTAACTGGGTTAATAATAATGGACTAAGGTTAAACCCCACTAAGACACAATTTATGATTTTTGGAACACCCCAGAAATTAGCAAGTACGAACAGAACCCTTTCATTACATTTGGACAATCATGTAGTACTGCAAGTAGACAGCTACAAATACTTAGGTGTAATCTTAGATCCTGCCCTAAATTGGAAGGATCACTTACAACATGTTAGTAAAAAAAATTGGACCTAGATTAGCTCTATTTAGAAGATTGAAACAATTTTTACCACTAGATAGTATCAAGATGCTAGCAAATGCTCTTGTATTGCCATTGTTCGACTACTCCAGCACTGCTTGGTCAAATTGTGCAATTGCGACCAAAGAGTCGCTTGTGAAACAACATAAAAGAATGCCACGAATTGTCCTTGGAGTTGGTACACGTACTTCCCGGCCCGGGGGGGGGGGGCACTCGACCAAAAAAGTGGTAGGGGTGTGCCGCGGGCGAGGCAAAAAACGGGGGCCTTGGAGCGGGCTTATTGTAAAAAGGAGGGTCCTCGGAACGGGCTTCGGAACTACAAATGTTTGTGAAAACGGGGGTCCTCGGAACGGATCTCCGTATCTCTGTGAGTGCGTATGCATCCCTATGGAACGGGCAATCGTGCATGACGCAGCTAGCGCGGCCTCCGCCGGGTGCGCTCTCGCTTAGGCGATGGTTGAAAAGCGCTCTACGGCCGCTTTTCACCAAATTGCAGCTCCTTGTAGCAAATCAATGCGACCGGAACGGCGTAACGAAAAATATGCAAAGCTTTGGAACGGATTTCTTTCTTCTTTTTTCTCGATAAGAAGGAAATGCTCTGCCTTGGAGCGGCTTTCTTTGTTCTTTTTCTCAAAAAGACAAAAATGCTATGCCTTGGAACGGAAATTTGAGTGTAAAAATGGGGGTCCCCTCCGCGGCACATACCCACTATGCATTATATACTGAGTGCCCCCCCCCCCCCGGGCGTACTTCCACAGATTATGTTTTGAGTCAGTTGAACTGGACATCAATTGAAAATCGGTGGAAAATGCAAAGATGTAAGCTGGTATACAACGCTATAAATGGACAGGCACCAAAACACCTGACCAATTTATTTGACAAAGCGAATTCTATTCATGGTTACAGAACCAGAGCTGCAATAACTGATGGACTTTTGATACCAAAAGCAAGGAAAAATTCTGGCAAACAAGCTTTTTCCCATGTTGGTGCAGTGGAGTGGAATCGTTTACCGCATGATGTAAGGCAGGCACCCTCTAAACACACATTTACTGAAAGATTCTGGAAAGTGACCCAAAACTAGGTAACGCCCCTCATGAAATTCCTTTAGTAAATGACTAACTCACCTGATACAGTAAAATATATCTTACATATCTATATTTCAAACCAATTTTAGTATACCAATAAACAATTTCACGTGCCTGACACCATGTGGTTGTTGATTCCACTCCACTGAACTAAATGTAGATGACAATAGGTTTTATGTGCATGTTCTGTAATTGTTTTCTAATGTATTTTTTGTTATTGTATCCCAGGGCCTCTAAGTATAACAGTGTTTGAACCACTGACAGAGTCACCCTGGTAAAATAAGACGTAATAAATAAAATAAATAAATATCTAAGGCTCCCATGGACCGATTCCCAACAAATTTGATTTGTGGAGGTATTTCATCATGATCTTTCGAAATATGTTATAAAAAATGCTCAAATGCAAAAAAAAAAACATTGTGATGTCATCACTTCTATACTCTATAACTTATTGTGTACGTTAAAACGTTTCTTTCAGCTGTTAAATGCAACTCCAACAGAAGAGTACTAGAAATGTTAGCTATACTTGGAGCTGGTTTTGATTGTGCGAGCAAGGTAGGCATGAACGGTAATAAATATGTGTGTTCATTCTCTATTCATTTGGGATTGTTGTGTTGCTACGAGAAAACACTGGGATGTGTTGGTATTCCATTTCTTTATCACATCTTTCAATTTCAGGGATCGAAGCCCCTGCCCAGCCAACATTATATATATATATGTAAAGCAGGCATCTGGCTTGAATGGGACTACCCTGCTTTTATAAAAAAAACATGAATAAATAAATAAATATATGTGTGCGTGTGTTTGTGTGTGCTATCATCGTGAATATTTCAGCTACAGTGTACATGTATATAACATTCGGTGGGTCATTCACTTTTAATACTTAATCTTCTGAAGCAGTTGTCAAATAGCTCGAATATTCATAATCTTGGTATATATTTCATTTCTCTTCTTATGATCTGTGCATCCTTGTCATGCTAATATTTCATTTCATGGAAATGTTTCAACATTTGAAATTGACGTATTCTTCGTTTAATTTTCCTTTCTATTTCTTTTTTTTAATATGTTAATATAATTCTTTCCTCTATGACAACTGATGTTTGCTATGATAAAAGACAATTACTAAAAAATAATTATTTACTTGTAAGCGGGAAATAATGTCACTAATACCACGATTAAACAATCAAAGCGTTAACCGATACTTACCCCGATCTAAGACGAACACTTGGCCTCATTACGATTTATGATTTTCGCAATAAACCTGAAAATATGCGTCACCCCACGCCCATAAATCTGGATGATAACTGGTTGATCATTGGTTGTCTCCGGTCTCAGCAATATAAGAAAACTTGTAATTTTGTTGCCACTGCTCTGTTAATTAACCAAACACGATCTATTGAATATTATTGATTTTAACCTTCTATTTACACAGTAAAATACTGTATGAAATTTCATACAACGCTATTTACCATGTTTACTATATGAATCTTACAGTAGTTGCTTGAATTATTGAGAGTTCAATACTTAGAATCAAACTTTGTTGTTCAAGAAATTAAACACGTGTTTGAACTGTTTAAGAATTACTGTGAGATTCATATAGTGAACAGCATTGCATAATTTTTATACAACGTTTTTACTGTGTAGAATATTACTTACATGCAATATAGTTTAGTAATTCTCTCAGAAAATTTATTTATTTTCTTTGAGACTAGAAAATGTTGTTAAAAGTTTTTCCCTATTCAAATGCTATTTCCATTCTCTCGTACTGAACAAATCCCATGGAACGACTATTATTTCTTTTCATTTCATTTTATTTATGTTTATGTTTCTCGTTTGACATTTTGTTTCACGTTAAAAGAAAGCAACAACGATAATACAAAATATAAAATTATAGACAATTGGAAAATATATAAGCAACATGATTAATCAGTTATTGATTTACGTGTAAGTCAAAGAAATATGATGGGACCTACATAAAAGCAAGCTTCTATAACTGAGGGTCCGATGAATAATTTGTATGTAATACAGACAGACATATAAAATCTAATGACATTAAAACGGATAGAAATTAATGTAATGACATTAAAGTGTAAATGCACCCTGACAAACAAAGAGATTATTGTAAAAATAGCAGAAAAAATAACAAAAAATACTGGTAAAGGTTTGAGGAAATTATATCAAAGATTTTTTTTTTAAGTTATTCAATTTATATTTTTTATTTGTGACGTCATATGTGAGCAACCTCCCATGTATCGTAAATTAAATGGGTTTTATTGTATCTTTAGTATACCAACAGACAAATTCATTCAAATCCGCTCCTGAAAAAAAGTCATCACGAGCCATTTAAAAAATAATTTATTCATTTTATGTTACACAACAAAATAGGGCAGCTGCTCGTATATGACGTCACAAATCAAATCTTAAAAATCAAGTAGCTTTCTCAATCTTTAATGGATTTTTCCTCAAACGTTCACCAATGTTGTTCATTATATTTTCTGCTATTTTTTAATAAACTTTTCGTCAGACTGTCTTTCCCTTTATACCAGTTTGATGTTCGTTTAAATACAGAATTTGAAAACAGGAGGACGCTCAACATGCATGAAATCACATTTTGATGGCAATTTTTACGTTTTTGGACACCATTGCCATGTGAAAGGAGGGATAATTAGGGATAAAGCACTTTCAACCAGGTTCCACGGCCCCTGTGGAACAGGAACATTACTATACATGCATATTGTTGAAAATGATCTCTATAATCGTAGGGGCTGTGTTTTACTGTTTATCACCATGCGGGTACTTATAATTTTTCATGAAGATCATACATCTATTTGCTTGTCTGTCTTTACTCTTTTTATGTTTTTATTATTTTACCGCATCATCATTATTGATGACATCGCGAGGAAGGCCTACATATTCACCAGTACATGGATGACATGTGGAATGAATGAAATAAAAAAGAATTAAGATACCATCCCTTTAGGGTAAAATGTTTACCACCACGAGGGTAAATATGTGTCCAATCAATTTTGGGCTGTATTTTACCCAAATGTGGGAAGCATATTGCCCAGTAAGGTAAAAAAAAAAAGAAGCAGAAATTACTTTTGAATGGGCAAAATTTTCATCACACTGGAAAAATAAAAATGCCTAAAAGAAATGCCCAATGTTGCTTGGACACATAGTTACCCTCATAGAGCACTTTTACCCAATATTTTTAGAGAGCACTTCTATTATCAATATAACTAATATAATATATATCATCATTTTGTTATTATCGATATTATCTCTACTGTTATTGTCATGTTTGTTAAAATAATCTTCATCTTGATCATCATTATCATTTATTATCCATATTATCACAATTGTTATTATTATTACACTCTTAAAATAGTTGGGCAAAAGAATGCCCAACTTTTAACCAACCCTGGACAACATACTGTCCACACAACTATTAGTTAAAATCTGCCCAAATTTGGTGATAAAAACTGATAATTGGGTAACAGATTTGCTCAATTGGATAATAATTGCTCAGAATATATAAATTTTTTGCCAACATACATAACGCAATACAGTGGACAGTATGTTGCCCAACATTTTAAGTGTGTACCATTATTATTGTTATTATTATCATTATTATTTAAATTATTGTTCTAATCATTAAGTATTCTTATAATAACTATTATTATTACTATTTTTATTATGTATTTTGTTATTGTTGTTATCATTGCTTTCATTATCATTATCATTAGGATAGAAGTAATAGAAGTAGTTGTAGTAGTAGTAGTAGTAGTAGTAGTAGTAGTAGTAGTAGTAGTAGTAGTAGTATAGGTATTATTATTAAGTATTATTGTAATTAGTATTGTTATGATTATTATTATGATCATCAAATAATTGATTTTGAGGCTTCTTAGAGTGTCAGTGAGAAAAAAAAAAGTCCTACAATCACTGACTTTTACTCTTTCTATTTCTCCCCCCCCCCCTTCTTCTTCTTCTCTCTCTCTCCCTCTCTCTCTTTCTTTCCAAAATGTTACCTTCATTTTTTAACACCCCCCCCCCCTTCCAGGCGGAGTTACAGCAGGTGCTTGATCTAGGCGTTCAGCCTAATAGGATCATATATGCACACCCATGCAAAGCCAAATCACACCTCATGTTCGCCAAGGAGAACGATGTCCGACTCATGACGTTCGACAACGAGGACGAGCTCGTCAAAATAAAGGAAGTCTTTCCAAATGCGAGGTTAGATCGACAAAAGATGTTACGTTATCACATTTAGGTGCACTTCTTTCAGGTTTTTTTTTTAAACTTGCTTCTTAGTTTTAATTTTGAAAAGGAAAATTCCTTTTTGTTTGTTTCGAATTACCACCATTTAATATACCTGCCATATGCTGTTATACTAACTACCACCATGATTACGGCCATGACAAGGCAGATTTGTAAAATAAGGAGGACAATAAACTGATAAACATTTATTGACAGATCTTCTCTTGGTCTTACTGGTGGTTTCAGAAATATGCTGGCAAGATGACATCATTTTAATCTGTTAAAAGAAATGCCTTACATCTAAGTTTAATTTGCACTTGTCAATTGATAAGAGTTCAAATCAATCAAATTAGGTTCATGTAAATTTTCAACAAAACTGGATGAATATTGACGAGGAATGGTGGTATTGGAATAATTATAGTACTTATTTTCAAGGGACTCATGGGAGATGACGTCATCCGTTTTCTCATTGCTAATCCATGATGGCGTATATCATATCATCGGGGTCCCCGATCCCGATTTTTTTCTTAAAAAATGTATTTTCTTTTATCTGACTGTATACCTAGTACGTCAATTGAGGACTTTCCAATTAGCCTACAATATACGATAATTCTTCGGAATATTTTTTTACGTTTTTTGTGTAAGATTTTTTTAGGGTTTATCAAGTGTGCTAAACAAGTTGATTTAGTACCGTACAGATGCTGATAATAAATAATGGTGATAAATGTGTTCAGATGTTTATAAAGCAATCTATAGCAATTCATTCATAATTAGTGTTCGTATTCATACTCAAGTTTACTTTTTAAATTTACAAGTAGGCTTATCCCACTCACATGACCTGTATATAGATTAGCTGTTTGAATTATAATGCCGGGATCATATGTCAATGAAATTCAGTATATATTATATATATATATATATATTGTGAAAGAAATGGACGAAGAGAAAAATGGTAGGCGTAGCTTAAATCAAGGATCCCCAGAGCTATCTGCCCTTTGGAAAATTGGTAATGCCGAAAAAATGTCTCTGCCGGGAATCGAACCCGGGTCCCCAGCTTTGAACGCCGGTGCCTTAACCACTAGACCACAGAGACGGGTTAATGGCTAGGCCGACCCCGATCCGATTGACCGGCAGATAAACAGATTTTCGACACTATACCAATTATAATTTTCTTTGTCGGGAGTAGGTGGGTTTTGAACAATGACAAGCCGCCATGCCTCAGCTGGATCAAAGCTATTCCTTTGATACAGTACACGTATGGGAGAAAGTATACAAATGTGTGAAGTTATACATCATGGTACAACAGCTTTGGCAACTCTTTTTTATTTTAAATATTGTGAAAGAAAATTATAATTGGTATAGTGTCGAAAATCTGTCTATCTGACGGTCAATCAGATCGGGGTCGGCCTAGCCACTAACCCGTCTAGCCGCGGCGTTCAAAGCTGGGGGCCCGGGTTCGATTCCCGGCAGAGACATTTTTTCGGCATTACCAATTTTTCCAAAAGGCAGATAGCTTTGGGGAACCTTGATATAAGCAACGCCAACCATTGTTCACTTCATCCATTTCTTTCACAATATATATATATATATATATATATATATATATATATAACCAAAAAAACAATTCAAAATAGTTCAAATTGGTGAAGCTTTTTTCAGTACTTTTTATTCAATGTTTATACTTTACATATTTCAATAAAAAGAAAAAAAAACAAGAATAGCACCGCGAAAAGTACATTTAAGCAAAATAGCGCCATGGAAATAAAGTGAAAGTAAAGAAAATTAACAGTTGAATGAAATATCAAAGAGAAAATACGAGAAAATGAAAATATAAAGGAAGTTAAAAGAAAACAATAGTGTTTGTATCTTTATACATGTAATATACATGTAATAAGTATCCTTGTTTGGCGTCACCTATGCCACGTGGAAGTCGAAAAACAATATCCTTGATGACGGTTTAGTAGTTCATCTGGCAAATTTTTTTATCTTCATCAAGACCATGAAAAATAAAAAAATGAAAGTGATCCTTTTTACAGTGTCTTCATTCCGAAGATACAAGTCACTTTTGATTGAAATTTGAAATTGCTCAAACTAGGCAAACTGCATGATCGAATGGCATATTGGCCAACACATCACCAGCATAAAATCATAATTTAACGATTTTCTTTAAAAAAAAACGGTTACAAATTTGTATCAATAAACACAGAATTTACTTCCGCGTATTAATTTTTTTTCGAATTGCCCCCCCCCCCAAAAAAAAAAATACGCGAATATAATAAATTTAGTTTGTTATGTTATTGAATACAATTGCGCAGTAACGACAGATTTCAATACTTAAAAATGCAATTTATTCTCCATCGCCATGCTTTCTCGTAAATAGGAAGGTATTTTCAGCAGCAAAGTTATTCAAAGTCATTCAATATGCTCAATAAAATTGTATACATTATTGTATACCATGTTCATGATGTTATAGATTTAACTACTAATTTTCCATCTAAAGCATACTTATAAAAAAGCTACGCTCCTTTGCATGCAAATGATCATCGAGGATCGCGGAATCGCAATAAATTGTATAGTTCATGTGTATCATGTTCATGATTTTAAGTATTTTGCTTTGTTTCATTGTTCCTTTTGAATGAGTATTTATCATTAGAAGAAAGTAATGGTACCGATTTGTATGTCTGTTCTAACATCAGTTTATACTCGTACCAAATGAACAAGTGAGGGTCTTTAAACCGAAAGAAATTCATTTCAACATTTCTTAATGTCTTACGCTGTTTGGGAGTAATCCCACTACCCCACCCCCCCCCCCCCGCGCCGGTGTACCGGCGGATCCTGCGCCTGGCAGATACTGTTCTAGGCACCAAATCCGCCGGCGGATCGTGTTCTACTCTGGCGGATTCAGTACCACTCTCTTCGGAAGATATCGTTCTTGCGCTATCGCGATATCCTTCATTCACATACGTCACGTGGTACGAGAAAACTAGTCAAAAGCGGTAGATTTCATCAATTAAAGCTTGCAGAAAAAGATATTTATGTTATCTCTATGTGATATGAGTGAAAAAATAAAATGCGTAATCTGAAAGGGGAAAATAACGCATTTTCTTGTTACAACTCTATGGAATTACACCACTTCTAACATTGCGAGGCCGGTGAAAGCATTTTCGAAACCCGATATATTCAGCTGTAAGCGATGACTGCATGAAACTTGCATTTCTGTTTTTAGTTTAAATTAATAGCTTTCGATTTGTCTGATTTATCAATTAAATTTTGGGGTCTGGTCTGGGTCTTTAAATAGTCCACACTTAGTCTTCATTCAACTGTCAATGTCTGCTGCACTACTAGTATACAAAGAATTTTCCCCCAAGATAATGCTTGTATTCAAATAACATGCATTTGTTAATTTATTTCATACCTATTAATTTATTGCAGTATGAAAAATCCTTCTTATCACAATTTTAGGGATAAATTGGGCACAATATGCATCGATTAATACACTGAGTACAGGGCCGTAGCCAGAAGCATTTTGTTGGGGGGGTGTACCAGCTAAATTTGCCAACTAAATTTGGAGTGACAGCGCCAACGTGAGCACAGGGGGAGTCTGGTGAGGATGTTCCCCCCCCCCCTACAATAATCACATGCTAAAAGATTTTGAATTATTAGAATTGAATTTGTTATTTTTAATGGACCTTCTGTGCAAGATGTCTCAACTAAAATTTTAAGAGTGCTACTGCTAACAGTGGCGTACCGTGGGTCACGGCATGGGGGGGGGCACCAGCAAAAATTTTGAGTCATTAAGTGGGCGCGCGAAGCGCGCTCAATTGCCAGGTATACTGACCTAATAGAGACATTTTAAGGACTGTGCCATTAAACGGATATGTATCTTAGTGATCAAATAATGCGAGCGCGAAGCGCGAGCTGAAAATGTTTGATATTTAGTCGTAAGGGACATTATACGCAAGTTTTGTAATCATGATACGTACCTGTCTCACAAAACAAACAATGCGAGCGCGAAGCGCGAGCTGAATTTTTTTGTATAACTTAACCCTAAAAAGAGACATTTTAAGGACTATCTTTTGGAATTTATGAAGTGCGTACGTATCTCATCATAGTCATCTAATGCGAGCGCCAAGCGCTTGCTGATTTTGTTAGAATTACACTGGCACATGAAGCACTTTTTGTGGTCATTGTAATCATGAACATGATACGTATTTCACTAATGAAATATTGCGGGCGAGAAGCGCGAGCTGACAATTTTTTAAATTCAGACCTGAAGAGGGGCATTCTATGGCTTGTTTGTAGGAATTTATTATTTCACTAATTAAGTGATGCGAGCGCGAAGCGCGAGCTGAAAATTTGTTATAATTAGATCAGAAAAGGGGACCTTTTAAGGACTGTCTTTAGGAATTCGTGCACTGCAAAAACGCCGGTGTTTAACACCAGCCTAACTGTATCTATATCGGTCCACACTAATGCGAACGTAAGCACAGACTGGAAATGTTTTATGAAGGCCTTAAAAGGGGGCAATCACCTTAAGTATATAGTCATGAAAAAAGCATATGTCACTACATAAAACAATAATAACTTGAAGTGCGAGGAGATAATTTGGTGCATAATTTGTATGGTCTTAAAATATAACAGGACTATATATCTCACTAGTCAGACAATGCGAGCACCAGGAATGATGCAACCCCAACCTGCCCCCACTCCCACCCATCCCCACCCCAAGCACATTCTGACACCATAAATTAAAAAAAAATCTTTGGCGACAGAATTTAGTAAAAATAACTAAGAACATTTTTGTGTTTTTTGCCAACTGCAAACTTGTAGACAAGTCTACAAGTTGTAGACTTGTCTTCATGAATTTGCCAACTGCAGAGTTACCAGTTTTTACAAGTCTTGTGTTCTGTTCTTTTCAGATCTGAAACGGGGCAGTACTTCACTTTGCTGACCGGTAGAGCGTATAGTGTTCTGCCACTTTAAAAGGCCCACTTTATAATTTGCCAACTATCTTTGGCTTTGATTATTCAACTTAAACCTTGGAAATTCATCCCACCCCATATTAATTTACCTAGTCTTACCTCTAATTTTACAAAACTAATGTGTTTGTTAAATCGTCAATAATCGTGGTATAATTTGCAAACTCACAAGCTTGATATTGGGGGAGGACCGGGGGCTTACTTAGTGTGTTATTATAGCTCCATCTGCTTTGTCCTTTGTATTTCGCTGACTAGTAGGGCTCTAAGCCTGGCTACAAGGACTTGGATTTGCCAACTGGTTGTCTTTACTCTATAAGACGTAACCTTCTTCGAAGTTAGTACCCCTATTTTTCTTTCCTTCTTTCCTTCTTTCTTCCTTTCTTTCTTTCTTTCTTTCTTTCTTTCTTTCTTTCTTTCTTTCTTTCTTTCTTTCTTTCTTTCTTTCTTTCTTTCTTTCTTTCTTTCTTTCTTTCTTTCTTTCTTTCTTTCTCCCCCTCTCTCTCTCTCTCTCTCCTTCTTTCTTTTTTCTCTTCCCTTCTTTCCCTCTTTTTCTCCCCTATCCTCCATTTTGCCAACTGGTACATGATTTTGCCGACTGCCATGAATGTTGGGGGGGGGGTGTCACACCCCCCATACCCCCCTCTAGCTACGGCCCTGACTGAGTATTAAATGAAGGCAAACAATGGCAGTTTCGATAATTAAAATCAGTATTTTGTATTAAAGGGATGGTCCGGGCTGAAAATATTCATATCTTAATACATAGAGTAGAATTCACTGAGCAAAATGCTGAAAATTTCATCAAAATCGGATAACAAATAATAAAGTTATTGAAGTTTAAAGTTTAGCAATATTTTGTGAAAACAGTCGTCATGAATATTCATTAGATGGGCTGATGATGTCACATCTCCACTTTCCGTTTTCTTATGTTATTGCATAAAATCATATTTTTTTCATTATTTCATACTTGTGTGAACAATATGTCTCTTTTATAATGAAATAAGTTGCAGCAATAAATATCTAATGCACTAGATCAATTGTCAATTCAATTTTCTAGTTCTTAGAGGAAAAAATTTGAATAAACCTAATTTCATATAATGAAATACAAAAGAACAAGTGGAGATGTGACATCATCAGCCCACCTAATGAATATTCATGACGACTGTTTTCACAAAATATTGCTAAACTTTAAAATTCAATAACTTTGTTATTTGTTATCCGATTTTGATGAAATTTTCGGCATTTTGCTCAGTGAATTCTACTCTATTTGTTAAGCTATAAATACTTTCAGCCCGGACCATCCCTTTAAGCTTTCTAAAGGGAAGTATAAATAATGATCACTGCAAATGAAATTCTTGATTTACGAAATTCCAATGTATTACTATTATTTCCTCCACATTTTCTCGTATATATTTTTTTATTTTCTCTCCCTCCCCTTCCTCTTTCTGTTTCTTCTTTTTGGTGCTATATTACCCACGCGTATACGCCCCAGATATTATTATTCATAACGTGCCAGGAAGGTTACGAAACTGGAAAAGAGGCAAAAGGGGCGAAATGAGCAGGGATAGAAAGAAAGGCAAAACAAATAAAGAAATGAAAACCAGGAGGGTATAGTGAAAAACAAAAGATATAAAGGAGAAATTATATTTCACTAAAGATCCCATATTGATCTTAAAATTAGATGACTGAGAGGTAAATTAGGGAGCACCAAACAGTACGTGGCGTATCTAACTTTTGTCCGGGTGAACTTCCGGTCCCCTTTAATTAATTCAGATTCCTTAACATTGAAAAAAAAAGAATGTTTTTTTTTAATTCTTTTTTTAATTACATGAAAAATTAAAAATAGGCTTACAATTAACTACATAAGAAGTTGATCACGTTTTGACATTCTTTTTTGATGTTTGTTAGAAATATCAAATTTATGTTTTTACCAAAAATTAGCATTCTACAAGCAATAATATTATGAGCAAACAGCAAAACATAATTGTTTTCATACATAATTTGCATCATTTATTTTGAAATATGAAGTTTTAACTTGTTGAAATTTTTCTAAACATTTGTAGTTTAAAAAACCTATAGGCCTATATGGGGTGCAAATTTTCGCCAAACAGTCTGGCAAACTGACACTAAACATGGTGTGAAAAAGCACAGTTAAAGAGGTCGATGCATACTGCGGACTGAAAAAAGGAATAAAAATTCACAAAATAGAATGATGAAAATTTCATCAAAATCTTATAATAAATAGCATAGTTTTGGCGTATGTGCCAGGTCTATGTAATACATGAAATATCGAGACATCATTTCTCCTATTAATCCTCATCCCCATCGAGCCCTTTGTCAAAAGCTGTATGGATCCGCCCCTGAATAAGAATTCACTAAAGGCGGACGAAACCCCCCCCCCCCCCCCCATTGCGATCGAGCTGCAGAGCCGCGCATGCGCGCGCTGCCGAGGTTGTCTGTCCAAATCAACATTAAACGTATAGTCAATAGAACCAAATCCGCCGAGGAACCAAATCTGCAAACATCAATCCGCGTCAAACCCGGCGGATATGGTTCCGATTAAAAACGATATCGGCCATTTAGAACCATATCTGCCGGCGGATACGGTATCCGCCGGTGGAACCAAATCCGCCGCTACACCGGCGGCGCGTTTCCGTTTTACACCCTGGCGAAGGCAATCTCCGCAAAAATAGCTACAAAGCGACTAGTGAAGAGTCTAAAGTTTGTTTACATTATCAGCTGGGCGCGCGATGCAAAAGTCCGCATCGAAGATATCTGCAGAACATGTGCAAATGCAGCTAAGCTTATTACTATTGTAAAGATGGAAAGGGATAACGATGGTAGATACCTTACATTCGACTGTGAATTAGATGGAGTTAGAATGATATTAGGAAATGTTTATTTCCAACTAGGAACAAGGCAAATGAGCAAATAGAAGAGTCCTGCAAAAGATCAATATCATTATAAATAAAAATTCTCTCAGTCATGTTATTATATTAGGTGGTGATTTTAATATGATATTAGATGATAAATTAGATGATAAGGGGTCAACCATACAGGTGAAATCTAGATTTAATACAGAATTTTTGGAGTTCATGGACAAATTTCAATTAATAGATATTTGGAGGAAAATATATCCAGGAAAACAACAGTTTACTTTAAGACAGAAGACACTACCTATTCAAAGTAGGCTAGATTATTGGATAATATCAAAAGAAGTTGAAACATTGGTGCTGGAATATGACATTTTACCGTAACTCCAGACCATTCTGGAATCTTGCTTACCTGTAGTAGTGGAAAAAAAGAAGTGAAGCGAGGTCCTTCATATTGGAAATTCAATTATTATGATAAAGAATATATGTTCTGCTATGAAAAATGAGATTCTTAGTTCAGTGGAAAAAGCAACACAGAAATGTCTTTTCTAATTACTCATTGCTTTGGGGCTTTATTAGATTAAAGATTAGAGAGTGTACTCGAAAATATTCTAAAGAAAAGGCACGAGAAAGAAATAAGCTGATTTTAGAGTCCAAAGTGAAAGACTTATGAGGCGTTGCAAGAAAGTTATGTTGCAATTGATTGCAAATCGACTGCAACTTTGCAGCCGATTCCGATCGACTGCAACTAGCAATCAATCGCCAATTTGCGTTGCAAGAAAAAGGCTTGCGATTGAACGCAAGTTGCAGCTGACCTGCAGACGATTTGCAGCTGTAAACAGGGTCTGCAGCACAAGACTAGCCGAAAAAGCAAAATAATGGCTTGCAACAATCCTGTTTGTGGAAGAGAGTAAGTAGAAAATATTCATTTTTCAGACAATTCTTTCTCCATTATGTATGTTTTTAGAGAATTTATATATTTTAGACCTATGCCAGGGAAAAAAATTATTCTGAAAAAAGTGAAAATGTATCTTTATCGCCGGTCGAAATTTCACGTTCAACAAATTTTCTACCGTACAATTTCAATCCCAGTCCCACACTTGACTTTTTGTGTCGGTAATGCAATGTTGTATCAACAACACGGCATGTCTTGTATTGTACATATGTTTATTATCATCATGTTTGATTCTTGTTACCTTGGTATTTTTTTCTTATGCCTATTATTGCCATTGTTGTAAGTTGTTATATTTCTTCTATGCCCCCAGGAGGGGCCGTCAAAGAAATAAAATCATTGTCATTGTCATTGTCATTGTCAATTGTCATTGCCGGTGCAGTGCTGTTAAAAATCACCCAGAAGCAAGTAAATGTGCAGGCTCTAATTATGTATGAAACATCGAAAATGACCTTTAAAGATTATTTTTGTTCCTATTTGAAATGATTTTTAAAGTTATATATCGGTTTCAACGGCGAATAGCCATCCAGTAAATAGAAATTAAAGACTTCCATTACACTCTAGACATTTCCAAAAAAAAAGATTCCTCCTATGGCATATGGTCCCCCTTGACATTTTTCAGAATAAATCTGCCACTCAAAATTTTATTTCCGCACCGCTGACTGACGTTTTACTTTCAAGTCTCACACAACTTTTGATACTAAATTTGCCTTTCCCAGGTACAGGGTCAGGAAATTTTGCATCATTATGTTTGTTTAAGTACATGTCAGACAGAATTATGATTACATCTAAAAAGTCAATATTCATAACTGGGTAATTTTTTTTTATTGACAATAGTAATTTAATGTCACTGATGAACTTTGTCTTGAAAATAATTTAAAAAAAAATTTAAGAAGTTAAGAAAAAATATTTATAAAAAAAACATGAATTGAAAGGAATTTATTTTGATACCAGATTTTTTAAAGTAAAGTTGTTAGGATTGCTCTAGAAAAGAATATGTACACCAAAGTTTGGCATTCTATTACGAGCTTTTTTTAGTAAATTAAAGCAAAAGGTAGGATTTCATAATTTTTTTGATTGCGCCGCCAATGGCTGAGGAACCATAGTGCCCCTCCCCAGGCCAGAAGTGACTTTAATCAAAATACCCTTGGACTACTATTATGATTAACACACTGGCAACTGAGCTTAACTTGTATATTAATTTCATGAATATGTTTTATCTCTTTGCTTTTTGCTTTTAATTGCTTACTACAGTTATGACAAAGAAGTCTGGAACCTCAGAACCACCATAACTGTGTCTGCTACAATGTGTGTTCTTGCAACCAGCTGATTGATTCATTTTATCAACTCTTGAATGGTAGGTTACATGTAAACTGTATTATTATTAATAATTCACCATGATCGTAATGGGGATGAGGGTGAAATCTGTACACATTGACCCAAGGATAATGCAAAATGAAAAAGGCTAACACAAATCTCTATCTTGACTGGACTTCTCAGCAATGAAGACATCCCATTGATGGGGGGAGGGGAGGGGGTGGTTGTGCTCATCCAAGGTGTACTGTATGAAAGTGTGTATTTTGCTTTCATTGATTTAATTTATTGCATATTTTAATTTCCATGATTCTTTTATTTGGGGAAAAACAATCAGTTCACACTTTTTAAGATTACTTCATGGCAAATTGCCAATTACTATGGTCTCAGGAGTAAGCCACTATCCCTCTATCATATCATCATTTGGGTGCAAACAACGCCCTTACCAGCAGACATAGGGGCATTTCTGCACCGATGGGTGCACACAAATGTTTTGCTAAGGGCGTTCTTGCACTGAAAGGACAAAATTTGAACTAACCCAAGCTATGTATAGTTATGGGCTTGCATTATTTCCCATATTATTATTTTTTTATGAACAGGTTGATTATCAGAACTGAATTCAGAGCTGCTCCTGTCTGTAGCAGGGGCCGCGGAACCGGGGGGGGGGGGGGCTGGGGGGGCTTCAGCCCCCCCCCCCCCCACTTTTTTCCAAAACCGTGTACAAAAACATAAAAATGACCATATGATTGTGATTTTTAGCATGGTCAGCCCCCCCCCCCCCCCCACTTTGAAAACCGTTCCGCGGCCCCTGTGTAGTAACATCATTATAAGAGTGGACTACAGAATGAGGGCGTTGCTTGTTTAAAAACTTCACTCCATGGAGCTCTCCAAATTCATCTCAAATTAGACTGCTTCTGGAAACCAGATTTGTTCCTTCAAGCAGAGACGCTTGTGGCTTTCCTGACTGGACTTCTATGGATTCTTCATGCCAACCTTAAGAACTGTGGTCTTCTGCATGATACACATCAATTTCAAACAAGACATTCTGTGGTGAAACACTTGATGTAGATGATATGAAATTTAACTGAATATAACTGAATCTCAGAAGTAATTCCTCGGGAGCAAGAAACATTGAAAAATGAAAATAAAAGGTCCATCAATAATGAATGTCTTGAGCAGTGTTCTTTTTTGTGCACAGATCAATGGATCTTTTCAAGTCCAAGCAGGGATGTAGTCAATGCTGACCTCGAGGCAACATTTTGCTGGCCTTGGTCCGAGTCACTGTACAGAATCTATGGGAAGTTCTCTCAAGCTGCCTCATGACTCGGAAGAATCAGCCTCGACCTCATCCCTGTATGCAAGTGTGATATATATCTACGATGCAATCTCATGATTAAAGAGAGAGAAACAAGAGAGCTTCAGATTTTGAAGTGTAGCAATCTCCTGAAATGCATGTTTTATTTGAAAATCAAACTAAAATAACTTAATTGGGCATGTTATTCATTATGATATGTATGAATGAAAGCATTTAAGCAATTTAGTGCTCTTGCAAAACATATTCTGAGTTGTATTTACTGCAAACGCTCAGAAATATTGATAAGCATTTGCCAGTGCATGAAGTGTTTTAATAAAGAGTGGCTTTTGTGCCTATGGAGAGTTATTATTTTTTCAACATTTCTTCATACAAATTATTTCAGAAATCACAATTTGAATATTCCATGACCTCTGATAACAAGAGCAGAATATTTTTGGTGATTGACACACTTTAAAATGATATTAGGAGAGAATGTACTGAAAGTGTGTGAAAATAATGGCATGATTGCTGAAGAGGCCTATAAAGATTGAAAATAACATTATTTCAAGTTTTTCTTGAAAAAAAACCCATGGAAAATTGAAAATGGCATAATTTACACAAGTTTTCAAAACAAAATACAAAAAAAAAATTTTGCAGAATTTTTAGTACACAAGCCTATGGACAATCAATTGAACGTAAATCGAACGCAAATTTTGCGCATCCTTCAAAATCTTACATAAGTTACGTTCGATTTGCAATCAATTGCAAAGCTTGCGCTTGATCTACGTTTAATTGATCAAACGCAACTTCTTCTTGCAACAGGATTGAACGTAACTTGCGTTCAATTGCAGATTTGCGTTTAATCGGAGGACTTACGCTCAATTTTGGGAGTTGCGTTCGATTTGCGTTCAATCGCAAGTTTCTTGCAACACCCCATTAGAACAGCAAATTGCTGTGAATAACTGATGTTTTGCGGAAGAATTTGGAGGAAAAAAGAGAACTCCTTAAGAAGTTATCTGACTTTGGCCTTGATGGTCTCAAAGTAAGGTCACGCGGGGCCTGGAGTGAAAAAGGGGGAAAGAATTTTGCATTTTTGAACAACTTGTGTTATCAAACAAACGTAAATCTGAGATTCATAAATTAATAGGTGAAGATAATCAGATACATAGCGACAAAGATGAAATTCTAAGAATCATCAAATTATTCTACAGTTCCTTATATTCTTGTAAGAGTTTGCAATGATGTTGAAAATTTACTGAAAAAAATCCCTTTCATCCAAGGTATTACTTAATTATCAGAAGACAATAAAAAATAGATGTGAAGGTAAATTAAGCAAAAGTGAATGTTTTGAGGCTTTGAAAAGCATGCAACTTAATGAATCCCCAAACAGAATTCTACTCCACGTTTTGGTGTGTAATTGATGACCTATTGGTTGATTGTTTAAATGAAACTTTTGAAAAAGGTGAATTGTCTGCATCACAGAAATGGAGAAATCACTCTAATTGAAAAAGTAGGTAATTAAAAACCTATAGTTCTTGCCAAAAGAATTAAAGAGATTCTCCCCGAAATTATACAGGTTGACCAGGTTTATGGATACATTAATAATCGAAATATAGGCGAAGCAGTTCGTCTTTATATTGATGATATTTTGTTTCAGGCTTTGAATAACAATATAAAAGGCTCTTTATTAGCGGTGGATTTTGAAAAAGCATTTGACTCTGTATCGCATGAGTTTATATGAAATGTATTAGAAATGTTTGGATTTGGTGTATCTTTTAGACAGTGGATCAAAACTTTGTATAGTGGAGCATGTAGTTGTGTTATGAATGGTGGCTTCACAACTGGTTATTTTGATATACAGAGGGAAGTAAGACAGGGAGATCCCCTCTCGCCTTACATTTTTATTTTATCTATTGAATTACTTGCAAATGTTATAACAAATTATACAGGGGTTATGGGTATTTTATTGGCTCAGAATGAAGTTAAACAAGTGCTGTATGCTGATGATGTGTCGATTTTTGTACGAGATGAACGGTCCTTAGAAAGACTTGAATTACTTTTTGATGTTTTTGGTAAATTAAGTGGTCTCATATTAAACAAGGATAAAAGAAATTTAATGAGATTAGGAATTAACCAGTACAAACCAGGACTCTGTCCCAAAAGGATGGAATATGGTTAAAGAAGTGAAGATTTTGGGAATATATTTTGCCATGGATGTGAAGGTCAAAGAAGAAATGAACTACAAAGAAATATTAAGCAAAATAAAATAGCTATTGAGTTTGTGGAAGCAAAGAGATTTGACCATATTAGGGAAAATTCATCTTCTAAAAACGTATGCACTTTCAAAACTGATTTATGTCTCATCTTTGATTGTGGCCCCGAAGTGGGTTTATGTGGAAATAGAAAGAATCACATTCTAATTCATTTGGAATGGACAAGATAAAATAAAAAAGAAGCACAATGTATCAAAACTATGAAAATGGAGGTTTACGAGTAACAAATTTTGAAGTTTTTATTTAAGTACAACGTGTAATGTGGATGAAAAGATTAACATATTGTAACAATCAGATGAAATGGAAAACGCTGTTCAATAGTTTATGTAAATCAATTGGTGGTGTGTTCATTTTTCAATGTAATTATAATACCGCGAAGATCAGAGCAAAGTTACCAACATTCTATGTTGAAATGTTAAGAGTTTGGCAATGAATGGAAGAATGTAGGACAAAGGAGAAGGATTGTGTTTCAAACACTACAAAATTTAATAACAAACATGTATTTATTGATAGCAAAATGGTATTTGATATAAAACTCTATACTCATAACATATTTAAACTTATTTATTTGATTGATGGAAACGGCCACTTAAGGCCAGTATCTTACTTTTCAAACCGCGGTTTGGACTCTAATGATATTTTAAAAATATCATGGTATTATGATGCTCTGCCAATTGGATGGTAACGTTCATTCAGGATTAATCCATTACAAAGTAATCAGTCCCATGACGACCATATCTCTTTACAACAGTACTATTGGGAAAAATGTATCTCTAGACAAGATTAGTTCAAAACAAATATATATATATATATTATTAACGGTTTAAAAAAGACGGATGACATGCATAAATCAATCGTATTTTTTCAAGTTTAAACGTAAATCAAATTCGGCATATTTTCATGAGACCGCGTTTTTCTACAGTGCATTGTAAATTTAGGAAATTTCAGTTTAAACAGCTGCACGGGGTTATTTACACAAATGATAAACTTCATACAATAGGTTATATTTCATCTAACAAATGTTCGTTTTGTTACCAAGAAGTTGAAACTCTTGATCACTTATTTAAAAGTTGCCCGAATGTTCAAGCACTTTGGAAAAATATTGGACATAAATTAAGGTTAAAAGAATTGGAGAATCTCTCCATGGAATACACTTTGTTAGGGACTCAAGTTCAAATAGGATAAAATGTTTAAATACAGTAATTTTAATAGTAAAAAAAAAAGAGATTTATTCTGCAAGGCAGGAAGCTGTTTTGCCAGCTGTTGGAATCATAATAAAACATTGTAGAAAATATAGGGTAGAGGAATATAGGATTGCACAAGAGAGGAATACCTTGGCAATTCATCTCCAGAAATGGGAACAGGTTGATTTAGAGTAACGAATGGATGCGTATATTTCATTTTTATTATAACTTTTTTTTCTTTTCCAAGTATGTACATGTATTAAACAATGTTTTGTCATATTAGTCTTATGTTATGTAATTTTCAGTAAGTGTGATCAAAATAATGTTACCTTCAATAATTATTTGCAATATTTATTTCGTCTTGTAATGTTTTGTAATACATGTATGATATGTTTGATTATGAATATATTGAAATTAAAAAAATTGTTTCAAAACAAAAAACTATACAGGTTCAACACGAATGTCATGGAAGAAGAGGATGACATTCCGTCACCGTTGTTGGTCGCCGTCGTCGTCGTAGTAGTAGTCGTCATAGCCATGTAGTAGTTAATGTAGTTATATATACATTTATTATTTTTATTGCTATTTTTATTATTATCATATTTTTATCATGATGATTAGTAGTAGTAGTAGTATACTATATTATTAGCATATCATTTTGAAACTTTTATAAGATTGTTAATCATAATTTGCATAGTTTGTTATCAATATTATTTTCATTACTATTATTATTGTAACTAGTATTACTATTATTATCATTATTATTATTGATAGCGTCATTGTTATGAACAGTATTAGTAGTAGTAGCAGTAGTAGTAGTAGTGGTAGTAGTAGTAGTAGTAGTAGTAGTTATAGTATTATTAATCATTTAAGTATTATATTTTTTGTTCTTCTCATTCGGTCTTCTTCTTCATCTTTTTCTTCTTCTTATCATCATCACTAGTATCAATATTACATTATTATTATTAGTGAGTAGTATATAGTAGTAGTAGTAGTTGTTGTTGTTGTAGTAGTATCGGTGGTAGTAGGAGTAGTAGCTAGAACTAGTATATTTTAATTCATCGTTTAGAATCATTTTGAAACAATTATGAGTGGAAACAACTGGACTTCTAGATGATGTAGATTCTCCTTCGTTTTGTATTATTTTCTTGTCTTATAATTATTATTACCGCTAACTAAATTAATTTTGGCTATTGCCCGAATTCTAGGTTTTTCACCTCCTTGTGTATGACGCCACTGTAAAACATGTTCGTATATATAATTTGTACGACTGCTCTCTAGCTAGCTCTGTACATGAACATGATGAAGGGTATACCTAGCCACTGAACAGTGGCTGTAGTTTGCACGCGGTGGTGGGCCGTGGGTATGGGCGGCCATAAGGGCCAAAATTAACGTCATCTTAAACAAACAAAACACAGTAAAAACAGACAAAGGACATAAACAAACAAACAAAACTTCGTACGGTGAAAGGTCTATGTCAAACAAACAAAGGACGATCACAAACGAACAAAGGACGATCACAAACGAACAAAGGACGATCACAAACGAACAAAGGACGATTACAAACGAACACAGGATGATTACAAACGAACAAAGGACGATCACAGATAAACAAAGGACAATTAAAAACAAACAAAGGATACTTGCAAACAAACAAACAAACAAACAAAGGATGATTAAAAACAAACAAAGGACGACCAAAAACAAACGAGAAACAAGTTAAAACAAAGGACGATTGGGCCGGGCAATCAAAGCACAATCACAAAGAATTTATCAATACTGATTCAAAATAAAGAAAGGATGTTTCGAAAATCGTATAAGGATGATGAGAAATGAACAAAGGATGTTTAGAAAAGGACGAAGGACGATCAGAAAAGAACTGGACATAATAGGACAGTAGAGGGTGTCCTACTCGACACCATACAGCTTATATAGCGCTAGCTGCAGATATGAGCGCTTTATTTCTGTTTTCGATTGTTAATGCCAATGAAGCCAATCCAGTGGAATAAAAATGAGAATCGAGCTTAGTCTTTTCTCCAGACCCAGTTAATTAAAACTGGTGGAATATATGTCTTTGTAGTTGTTTTAACTTATGCGGTGCTTATTGTGAATATATGCCCTAAGAGTAAATTGAGAATCAAAGGTAGTCTTTTCTCCAGACCCGGCTTCTTATAACTAAAAACTAAAACCTTATTCATATAGCACAAAAGTGCAAAGTCTTTTTTCCAGACCCAGTTAATTCAAAGATTATAATATAAGTCCAAAGTCTTTTTTCAGACCCGGTTGTTTCAAAAATTATAATATAAGTCCAAAGTTATTTTTCCAGACCCGGTTGTTTCAAAAGTTATAATATAAGTCCAAAGTCTTTTTTTCCAGACCCGGTTGTTTCAAAAATTATAATTTAATTCCAAAGTCTTTTTTTTTCCAGACCCGGTTATTAAAAAATTATAGGTCCAAACTAAGATACCATAATGATAATCCAGTGGAATAAAAATGAAAATCGAGCTTAGTCTTTTCTCCAAACCCTTTATTCAAAAATTATAAATAACAATACAACAACAACAAAACAGTATAGAGACCCCATAATCGTATTAATGGTGGATAACATGGACATATAGCGTAGCCTTTCAGCCAATTATTTTTTTTTTCAAAATAACACATTTATAGTATTAATTAAAAAAAATCAAAATCTAAGACCAAACAATCCTTCAACCTAAGAACCTGTTTTAAAAAGAGGTGTAGAGCGTTGTCTTTATTCCAGACCTCATCATTAAAAAAAATACAAAAAAACTTCTAATGTAAGACCCTATCATATTCTTTTTCTTGTGGAATAACACGGGTTTTAAAACGTACTCTTTCCTCTAGACCCGGTTATTTAAAAGAATGAATCTAAAAAAATTCAAATCTAAGACCAATCTTCAAAAGTAACACCCAGTAAAAAAAAAATGTTTTTACCCCACACCCATTTTTTTTTGTAAATAATACTGAGATCCCTTCAAAACATTGTAATAATGCATGGGTAAAGCAAACATCCTTTCTCCAGACTCGGTTATTATTTGAAAAAAAAAATAGTTTTTACAAATATTCTAAAACGAATACCCAATAATCTCATTACCGTGGAATAACATGAAGATCGACTGTAGACTTTCCTCCAGACACAGTTATTTCAAGAATAAAAAAGCAATAAAACCCAACCCCAACAACGAATCTAAAGGCGACCGCACACCTTACGACTGGTCTGCGACCCGATTTTAGAATAAAATGTAGTGGAATTTGATGCTAATACTGAGACTTGGAATATCTTACTCTGTAATGTTCTAAATCATCTTACGAATACCTATGATCAAATTTGTGACTATATTATCATTCTTCTTAGAATAAAAGCGAATTTAATATCTAGTCGTAATGACGTCATAGCAGTCGTACGATTGGCTACGATTTGAAACTAATTTGGACTTTACTCCAAAACAAGGGCTTGTAATCTTTCAAAATGGCTATAATATTAATATTTCAATTAATTTTAACCTCAAATAAAATTATATGTTCCATTCACATCTTCAGAAAATGAGCAAAAAGCGATTTTTTCCAAAATCGGGTCGCAGACCAGTCGTAAGGTGTGCGGTCGCCTTTAGAACCAACAATCATCCAAATTAAGACCATGTAGAAAAGCACATGTTAAGAACGTTGTCTTTATCGAGACCCAGTCATTTAAAAAATAATTTAAACAATCTTAAAAAAATTAGTCTTTGTCATATTCTTATTCCTGTGGAATAACATGAGTATTATTGTTAGTCTTTTGTCTAGACCCGGTTATTTAAAAGATAAACAAAAAATGAAAAAAAATCAAAGCTAAGATCAATCTTTAAAATTTAACCCAGTTAAAATGGTTGGGTTTAGAGTGTTGTCTTTACCCCACACCCAGTTCTCTTAAAAATACAAATTACGCGAAACAATTAATCTTAAAACTTGGACCCCAGCATCTTCCAAACTACAAAAACCCTGTGATAACGTGTACTACAAAAAACGAAAAAATATTGATAGGCGTAATTATTCATATTTGAAGGAAACGTGCTTTATAACCCAAGATAATTCAACATCGTTATTCTACATCAAGGATAATCTGGGTCTTTGTCAATATTGTCTGTTTGTTCTTTTTGTTTCCTATAATTTCCTTCTTTGAAATAACTGGGTCTGGTGGAAAGATTACACCATATTTCCATGTCATTCAACATGAATAAGATTGTGGGCCTTTGTTTTACTATTAATATATATCTTTTTCATGATTTGTTGTTTTTAAATAACTGGGTCTTGAAGAAAGACTACGCTATATTTTCAAGTTATTCAACATCAATGAGATTGTTGGGTCTTTGTTAATACTGTTCTTTATGATTTTCTATTTTAAAATATCGGGGCTGGAACAAAGACTACACCATATTTCGATGCTATTCAATGTTGAAAAGATTGCGGTGTCTGTTCTTGGTTGTTGTTATTTTGATTTTGAATGATTTTTTTTTTTAACTGGGTCTGGTGGAAAGTTTATGCTATATTTACATTTTGTTCAACATTAATAAGATCGTATATTGTAATTTTTAACCGGGTCTGGAAAAACGACTTTGCACTTTTGTTATAATTTTTTAAACAACCGGGTCTCGAAAAAAAACTTTGGACTTATATTATAATTTTTGAAATAAACGGGTCGACTTATATTATAAGTTTGGAATTAACAGGGTCTGGAAAAATATACTTTGGACTTATATTATAATTTTTGAATTAACCGGGTCTGGAAAAAAGACTTTGGACTTGTATCATATTTTTTTAACAACCGGGTCTGGAAAAAAGACTTTTAACTTTTGTGCCATATGAACGCATTACTATAGGGTTTTTAGTTTTTAGTTTTAAGTAACTGGATCTGGAGAAAAGACTACGCTTGATTCTCAATTTACTTTTAGCGCATATATTCACAATAAGCACCGTATAAGTTAAAACAACAACAAAGACATTTATTCTACCAGTTTCAATTATCCGGGTCTGGAAAAAAGACTTTGGACTTATATTGTCATCTTTATCTCTGCCATCTTGTAAAGCTGAAATAAGTATGGCAGTACGTTTTCTATAATGTTGCTTGTGATGATGGCCTCCATTGGCATTAACAATCGAAAACACTTAACAGAATACAGCGCTCATATCTGCAGCTAGCGCTTATCGTGTAGGACACCCTCTACTGTCCTAATATGTCCAGTTCTTTTCTGATCGTCCTTTGTCCTTTTCTCAACGTCCTTTGTTCATTTCTCATCATCCTTATTCGATGTTTCGAAACATCCTTTCTTTATTTGGAATCGGTATATTCTTTGTTGCCCGGCCCAATCGTCGTTTTTTTCAAACTTGTTTCTCGTTTCTTTTTGGTCGTCCTTTGTTTGTTTTTAATCATCATTTGTTTGTTTGTTTGCAAGTATCGGTTGTTTGTTTTTAATTGTCCTTTGTTTGTCTGTGATCGTCCTTTGTTCGTTTGTAATCGTCCTTTGTTCGTTTGTAATCGTCCTTTGTTCGTTTGTGATCGTCCTTTGTTCGTTTGTAATCGTCCTTTGTTCGTTTGTGATCGTCCTTTGTTTGTTTGACATAGAGCTTTCACCATACGAAGTTTTTGTTTGTTTGTTTATGTCCTTTGTAAGTTTTTACTGTGTTTTGTTTGTTTAAGATGACGTTAATTTTGGCCCTTATGGCCGCCCATACAACATGGCCAAAGTTTGTTGATCCTAAATGACCTTTGACCTTAATCATGTGACGTGAAACTCAGGCAGGATATTTAGTGATACAGTAGCTTTGTACACAATTAGTCGTCCATGGATAATGATTCAATTTATTATACATCAATTTATTCCATCAATTTTACTTGCTAGAACTTACAAAGATAATCAAATTAACAATAGATAGTGAACTTCAATGATAAAATCTTAAACTACTTATTCAATCACTTACTGTCTGTATTGTGCATTAAACATCAATGAAATATTATTGGAAAATGTACATATCATGAGAGGTTACGTCCATTTTTTTATGGATACTGACGGTTATGCAAGTTTGTTTTTATCTCTCTCTCTCTCTCTTTTATTCGGGACAACCAGTTATTGACCTGAATGCGTTTGACTTGGTCTTAAAGAAATACCTTTTGGACTTCCTTGAGGGCATAGAGCAAAAAGATGGGGACTACATCAGGGCCCCGTTTCATAAAGGACTTGCAACTGTTGTAACTTTGCCGCTATGACAATTTACCATGGAACCCTTGATTCTGATTGGCTGCTGAGCCCTGTTACCATGGTAGTTGCCATAATGGCAAAGTTACAACAGTTGCAAGTCCTTTATGAAACGGGCCCCTGGTGGCCGTTTCATAAAACAGTTGAATGACAGGTGATCCTTTCTTGAGGTAAATGATATTCACCATTAAAAATGTTTAATTGTGATTATTTTGCGCGTAAAAATAGTTCACCAGTCGTAAGCCGCTCAGCTTATGAAACACGCCCACCCGGTAACCTCTGGTATTATTTGAACACATTAAGAAAAATCAGACAAACAAAACACTGACAATTTGATCAAATCTGACAAGGAATAACAAAGTTATGGCATTTTAAAGATATGCATTATTCCGGTGAAAGCGTTCTGGGCATGTCTTTATGAATATTCATTCAAATTTTTCGTACAAGTCCCAAAAAATATTGGAATGACAAATGATTAGGTGCATAGCCTAAGTTTCTTTCAAAGTACAAAGCCACTAAGAAACTTAACAAGTGATAGAACTTCATAAAAGATAAGAAATTGTAATATTGAAAAGGATTATTTGAATCAGAGTAAGATCAGATACTCACTACAGAGTTAAAGGGTTTTTTTATAATAAAATGTAGGAATTTTTAGGACAGCACAATATTCTTTGTTTCAAATTTCTCCCCAAAGAAATTCACAACTTTCAAAATGGTTGGTAGTAGTTTTACATGCGAAATTTCAAATTGTACGTGTGTGAGTATGCAAAAGGCGGCGTCATGATTTCTTGGTCGGGGGCGAGGGACGACCAATTTTGTCTCAATTGAATAATAGGGGTAATACAAAGTAACAGTACACGATCTTTGTCTGACTACTTGATAGTACTTAGTCTTTATTCTTTCTTTTCCTCTTTAATTTCTTAGCATGTTCTCCTCTATTATTTAATTCATTAATTTAACGAGCAAAGGGAGACGATATGGCTAAGCCAGAGTCTCAAATTCTATGACGTCATGAGAAAATTGCAACGTCACGCAACTTTGTCGCGAACATAACAGCTGCTCCGCGGTAAAAAAGTCTATGCGTTTTATGTGTTAAAGCAAACATCGTGTATCAAGATGGAGGCTGAGAAAAAAGCTAAGGCAAATTTCACTGAAGGCATAGAAGGAGAGAAAGTTACGCTAATAGCAGAAATAGGAGACTCACGCTTAATTCACGTATCACGTTTCAGGATAAAGAAAACTGTCTTGAAGTTAGGGCAAAAATCTTAGCCATGTTGTATTTATGGAATACAGACTCTGCAGTTTTATGAAAAGTTGCTTAGCCATTCGATTCATCCTATATCAGTCTCGGTCGCGCAAAAATTAATTATTAGCCAATTCTTTATGGAATACGCGTTTTGGCTAAGAATTTTGGCTTAGACAGAAAATAAGACAAAATGATTAGATTTTTTTACTTAAGCATGCTTATTTCGTTTATAGAATACGGGCCCTGGTATACATGTGTGTGTTTCCTAACGCTGTCTTCTTAAAGCCATGCGCAATGCAACGGGCTTGCAAAAGTTGGGATGAGATTAACATGCTTTATCCGCGGTCATGTTACCGCACATTTTGGTAAATTGCATATTTGGTAATCACTTGTATAAATTCTTGGTAGCTTTGTTTTTTGAAAGACTAGGAAAACAATTGACCGGCTAAAGCTATTAGCTAGCTTACGCACCACTAACCTGGTCGTTTAACTTTGGACCTCACGGCTGCCCATAAAAATTACCCGAAACTCACGCGCAACTATACAAGGCCTTTTATAACAAGACATTATTTGTGACTATTGTGAGGAAAAGTGATATTCAAGGAATATGAATATTGAAAAGCAAAAAGGAAAATGAACAGCATTAAACTTAACTGGATAAAATGTACACATGACTCAACGTTGCTCTGTGAATGTTAGAAAAATATGCGAGTTACTTACAATAAGTATATAGTAATTAAATCCATGAAACAGTAAATTCAGTAAACGAACTATCAATAAACATAATAAACATAAAGTATTGATTAATTTCAAGGAAAATCATTTTAAAATGATAAAATGTGAACATTTTAAGCGCAGTGCATAATCAAAACCAGAAGCATCATTTGGTATAGCATTTAGTAAACCAGATTGTTTTAATCTTTTATACAGTTCAATTTACAAGTTAGCATAAATTATATGTATAGATTCGATCGGTGCCTCCCAATAAATAAAACAGCGCGAATATTTTGCAATAACGTAGACAAAAAAAACACAGAATTTTCACTTGAGTAACTGTTTATTGTTGCTCTTTTGCTTCAACAAAGAAGTCAAACATGAACTATTTTACAACATCCTAAGCTAAAACAATATTAAACACACACACATTCAAATTTACCAAAACACATCTACATGTATAATCTTCTTGCTATTAATGAATATTCATGTACTGCATGAATGAGGCGTTTACAAAAAGGTATGTTTTACGATAACCGTTTTCCCCCATTTACTGTGCACTATCCTAATGAGTGCCAAACTTGCGCGAAAAGAAATTAATAATTTCTCCCGTCAAAATTAGCTATTCATATCTAATGCATGAATGTAGACATGGTAGACCACATTTTACACCAGAGTTCATCCGGGCTATAAGGTCTCGAACCTGAGTAGACCTAACCTATTTATTTATTTATTTATTTTATTTATTTATTTATTTATTCATTTCCTTTTTTAAGGGTGGCCCAATCAGCACAAACTCTGATTTTCGTTGGGACCCTTTTAAATACAAAGTAGATGTACACACAAATATATATATACACTGTAATAAATGAAGTGCTGACTTAGCACTTACAGTGCTTGTTTAGTGATTGCACTACGAGTGCTGATTTTCTAGTTTAAAGTAGTACTAGAAAATCAGCACTTCATTTTTACAGTGTATATATTTATGCATATGCACACACACACACTTTTTTTTGTTTTGAATACTGTTTTTATTCTGATTTCATGAACAAATAGTTACATAACATTTCAATTTAACATTTCAAATCACATATAATACTTTACATTTCATATTTTCACTTTTTTCACTAACTTAATATAATCATAAATCATATATCTTAAACTATTATAAAAATGCTTAAACACCAAACTTCCCCCTCCCTCCCCCACCCCACCCCGCCCCAACACACACCCCCACACACACTTACATACACACCCTCACACACACACATATATATATATATATATATATATATATATATATATATATATAAAGCAAACTTAAAACTACAAACTTATGTATTTATGTATACATAGACTAATTGAAAATGTTACTGAATAAAATACAAAGTTTGATAATACACGTTTACAGCCTAATCAAATTAATATTTTATTTTCTAACGAGTGTGCTATGCTTGATCTTACTGTTTACATGAATATAAGCATGGTAAGTGATTAGCCGCATCAGTGCTTTTGTATAAGATTTGGAGTTGAAAAGGAAAGAATTTGTAAAATTATTTTTTATCGTCGTCATCTTAAGGCCACCGCACACCTTACGACTGTTCGCGATCCAATTTTGGAACGAATCGCATTTTGCTTATTTTCTGAAAATGTGAATGGAACATATCATTTTATTTGAGGTTGAAATCAATTGAAAGAATACTAATATAACCATTTTGAAAGATTGCAAGCTTTTATTTTTGAGTAAAGGCCAGATTAGTTTCAAATCGTAGTCAATCGTACGACTGCTATGACGTCATTACGACTAGATATTGAATTCGCTTTTATTCTAAGGAGGATGATAGCATAGTCACAGATTTGAACATAGGTATTCGTACGATGACTTAGAACATTACACAGTAAGATATTCCAAGTCTCAATATTAGCATCAAATTCTACTACATTTTATTCTGAAATCGAGTCGCCGACCAGTCGTAAGGTGTGCGGTCGCCTTTAAACATGTCCATACGTGGTATCGTTTACGAATGGGACGCAGCTTTCCTTTTCAGGTATTCATGAAGGTTTTACATTTTTAATTGAATCTTGCAAATGTGGGTATATCGCCAACCGCATTGCGTGTCCATCCTCCATGTCGTCAGACTCGGTAAGATACGCATGTGTACACACGAAATACCCTCAATATACCACTTATCTGGGTAGTTTTCAGCCCATGCGGTGAAATTGACTGACGTCCCATCGGACCAAAAAAATGGTCCATCTTTATCGGGTCTGTACAGACCGATCCATGCCTTGCAGATCCACGAATCCTTTTATAAAACGAAATAATATCGGCTGATAAGTGAAAATTTAAATAGCCGTAAGATTAACGAGATGGCAAGGCATTTTGTTTTACCATTAGTCGTCTAAACAGCTGTAGACTTATTAAAACTGTAAATAGATATGGTGGCGCATGTTGCCATGTTGACTTTAAAAAAAACATTCATATGGCATGATGGTAACTTAAGGACCCTTCCCAATTCAGATTCTAAAGGAATGTTTAGTTACCATGGCAACATTAATTATTTTCCCAGGTCGATTTACCATGACATTTCGATTTGTCGGACTTGGTGTGATTTAACATTAGAGAGTCGCCGCGCAAGATACCTTATGTCTCCGTGCTCCGTGACCATGGTGACGACATAGTCATAGAACTTTCCAGGTCTGGAGACGAATTGGATAATACTTTATAGTACTGGGGGTGTTTCACAAAGATTCAATCATGACGTAGAGTCGCACTTAAATGCCTAGTTGCATGTATTACAAAATGCATGGCCGTATTGGTGAGATAATGCAAAGAGGACGCATACTACTGCGTATCGTTCAATAAGATTGCGCGTTTCATATCGTGTACGCGTCGACATTTAAGTGCGACTCTAAGGGGGTGTTGCAAGAAAATATTTGCAATCAATCGCAAATATTCTGTTGCAATTTTACAGTTGATTGATCACTTTTAACCATAGCAATTCAGATTAAACTCCTTGTTAAAAAAGCAGACCAGCAATCAATCACAAGTTTACAATTGCAAGATATATGAATGATTTAGGGACTGAAAATAGACTTGCAATTGACCGCAAGTTTCTTGCAACGGCCCATAAGTCTTCCCCCCAGAAGCCAGCGGTGTTTGCCTAGCTAAAGGCTCCCTCACACCTAACCGAATTGCCTGAAATATGCCTTGTGATGGCTGGCGAAAGGCATATTTTTAAAATCGTTTTCAATTGTAACTGAAAGTAAATTATATTTACCCTTCGTGTTTGGGTTCGTACACCTTCTGAACTAACAGCTGCGATTATTCAAATTCGCGCGGAAATTTTGAACATGTTAAAAATTTCCCGACGAATTGAAAAATCGTTGGTCATCTATTTGAATTCGCATCTCTTATTTAATCATTCGTTTATCGTTCGTGTGTTATTGTCGCGCGTAGTCCCTCATCGCACTTTTGCCAAAGTGGACCGATGTCTTAACGAAGCAACACGATGACACAAACGTACATAAACACCCAATCTATTCCCTCGTCTTCGTTTCTAATCGCACGCCATATCAAACCATTGCTCACTGTTCGTTCGTCTTATTGGTTTATATTAACCCTTCGCTCGCCTTCGGCTGCAATTTACTCAAAGAGGTGAACCGAAAAATCGATATCTTTCGCATGTCATATTTATCCTTCGCCTACTGTTCGTTGATAAGATTTGACAATAGTTACTGATCGCATGATTTGACGGAAATTTTATTTGAATTCGTTGACAATTCGTGCATTTTTCCCATTCGTCACCCTTCGTCCGCCTACATTCGGTCAGGTGTGAGGGGGCTTTAAATAGGTTATTAATTTTCATCTTCATTGCAATATAGTAGGGATACCCCGTAGTAAAGAAATGGGCGTCTGGCTGGTCGTTAGTGGTGGGTGTGGTCAGGAGGGCGTTGAAAAGGACCCCAAAATTAGGCTGGCCTTGCTGAAAAAGAAACCTCATGAACTCGCTGGGATATCGATATTGTCTTGCTTATTGTCAGGGTCATTAAAACTATGATGCTAGATATTTTGGTGGTGGGGATTAGCGGCCACACGCAACCAAAAAAAATAGCGGAATGCATTAGTCAAATAGCAATGTATTGGGTCAGATGCATAAAAAGTAGCAATTGCTTGCCAGCAATTACTTCAAGCACAAGCAATAGCAATAACCCTAACCCTAACTTTTACATGTGTACAAGCAAAATATCATGCTTCAGCAATTGCTTTATTTCATATGCATAACCCCTTGCTGGTGCTTGGACCCTTTTCTTGCCTTCAGGAAGCAATTGCTTGCGGTTTGAACAAAAGAGACGTCACGCTGGTGCAAACACGACTAACAGAAAAGGCAGGACTCGGACACAAGAGTGTGGCAGTGCAAATTACTGCTTCTTTCCTATAATATCTTTTCCTCAGACGTGGTGTCAAACTAACTCGTTTCTTTTTGATAAATTTATAAATGTGGCATTTGGTTTGCACTTATTAAGAAGAAAACAAGGACATGTGCGTTACGGTACACCTTCGGGTTCTCTCTCAAGTGTAAAAACATGATTTTTTTTTAAAACGCGAATACCCTGATCAAGCAAACGCTCAAGCTGCTCCGACAGAGCTTGAAAAAACCCCAGTGAGTGCCTAAACGCACAAGCGAAATGCTGGCTGTATGCATACGCTCTTTAGCAGGAATTGCTAGCAGTCAGTCAGCGATTAATGTAGCAAAATAATTTGCTCGCTCATTTTTATGCATACAGAATCAAGCAAAAGCCAAGCAAGAGCTTAGCAAAAGCAATTTCTACTTTCTAAGCATCTGACCCGTGATCTCCAAGTGTTTAGTGTCACACTTAGACCCTTAATATTTTGTTTGTGCCGAAACCCTGATGCACACAGACGTCTGCATGCAGTTGCAGAAATGGGCTAATGGTTGGTGGTTGGGTGGGGGTGTTGGAGGGGGAAGGGTCGGGGAGGAAGAACACACTGGGGAAATGGTATACCTAGCTTGGGGGAGGTTGGGGTTCCTTAAAACATGACCAATATAATGCCCTACCCCCTAAAAGGGGGAGAAAAGTCTGAAAGATCGTCACATTTAGGAAATAAACCCCCAAAATTGTGCAAAGCCCTAAGCGAGGTTCTAGAATAGAACTTTTGGTGGGGGCTTCTGCCGGGGGCTTGAGATTTTGGATTGGGGTAATTAATACACACTGGTCATATCAATACAATGGAAATGGCCTATATCTTGGGCAGCAGGAGGGTACTATACCGACCATGCAGCTGATCTATTTTATCATCCCGTCTCCACTGTCCCCTGCAAAAAAACCTATTTGTTTTTTTGTTTGCGAGTGATCGTTGCGACCGAGCGAAAAAAATGTGCAAATTAATGGTACTTGGAAAAAAAAAATTTCAGAACCATTTCGTTTGTGAAGTCTAAATTCAAACCCTTTTCAGCAGATATCTATTTTGTGCTGAAACCTTGATCTGATTGCAGATCGCATAAGCATTGATAAAGGGGGGAATGGTTGTGGTGGGGGTGATGTGGGTGTACTTTTAAGAGTGATTTTACTAATTTTCTACTGTTGTCATCGTTGCGTACTGTGTAGACATCTATCATTATCAAGGAACTGTATACCGATCATCTTGATTTAGCTTCCGCGGGTCTCTTACCCTCCCCCTTTTTATGTTATGATAATCTCCTTGTCCATGTTGACTCAGCCACCCGGCCACAATCATCTTACATTCAGCCCTTGTTCAAACCTAGATATGAACCTTCCTCCACATCAAAGGGATGAGGTAAAGGGAAGACTGGGTGGTATCCCGATGAGGAGGACAGTTATCAGAGGCATGTCAATTTATGGAAGGTCTGGAAAAGATGTGGAGACATTTCCAAGGAGCACAGTTATTTTATTTGAAGTTCGGCATAATGTTAGGAATAAAAAAAATAATAATAATTTTGCTTTCCGGTAAGCCCTGTGTTCGGAGTTAAGTCCAATTCGGCTTTAAGTCGCATGCGATGGAGACTTCATTCCGATTTGGAATTGATTTTGATTTTATACCTACAGGGAGGCTCGAACTTGACTGAATTATGATTTCAGTAATCCCATCACAATTCTGAATTCTGATTACTAAAATTATATTGGTTGAAATGTTCATATATATCAAGTGTCATTGCAATTTCTTTGAAAGTTCGATCGCAACGAATCGCAGTGTGCGCAGGGCTTATAAGTTAGCATCATCTTGGCCGTAAGACCGACAACCTATGTCGGAGTCCTATAGCGGTCTCTATGATCAATCGCATAATATTGAAACGAAAACAAATAGGTTTTAGCAGGGGGTCAAGGGAGAAAAATACAGATACCAAATCCCAGCTGCATGATCAGTGTAGTACCCCCTTGTTGACAAAAAGATTAGGCCCTTTCCATTGTAATTATATGACCAACGTAGGGGGTTAATTTCCTAATGGTGTTAGTTTTTTTTTTTGGCTTTTGTCATTTTTAAGGACCCCCTCCCTCCATCAAGCTAGATATACCATGGGTGACCCGACAATTGCTACGCAAAATACGACAACTGCTCCGCCGACAATTGCTCCGGACAGTTGCTCCGCCGACAGTTGCTCCGTCGACACTTGCTCCGCTGATATTTGCTCCGTCGACACTTGCTCCGCCGATATTTGCTCCGTCGACATCTGCTCCGCCGAAAATTGCTCCGCCGACATCTGCTCTGATTATACGACAATTGCTCCGCCGATATTTGCTCCACCGCCGATATCTGCTCCGCCAAAATCTGCTCCGTCAATATTTGCTCCACCGACATCTGCTCCGCCGTAAATTGCTCCGATAATGCGACGACTATTTATTTATTTATTTATTCGTACTTTCATGCGCATAACAATTGTAGCACAGGCTGAAGACGTCAATTTCCATTTTTGTATATTATAATATATTGCAAAGTAAATTTAAACAATGCTTGCATGACATACACAGGGGCCGCGGAACGGTTTTCAAAATGGGGGGCTGACCATGCTAAAACTCACAATCATATGATCTTTTTTACGTTTTTGTACACGGTTTTGGAAAAAAAAAGTGGGGGGCTTCGGCCCCTGATACATAACATAGAAAGAAATAGAATAAGAGGGATAAGCACAAAGGAGGGATAGATATTCTTATTCATGGGAGTGGCATTTTGTGTATATAAGTGTTATTACGTGACTGGTGATTAAAATGAAAAAAAATACGCGTGCTCATGTAATAATTATGACAGTACAAAAAAACTTAGATATACCCCATTCTTAGCGTCAAAATCGCTCTGGCTAAATATGCTCCGGAGTGGAAATATTTGCTCCAGGTGAAATTCAACGGTACCCCAACTTATTTGTCGAAAACCTGTACTGTAGTCATGCAAAATGTTTACTGTCGGCAAATTTTGTCCCTCACAAACATGACCAAGACATTCAGTAAGTAAAAATTAATATTCACGAAAATACCAACTTGTGAAAGGCTACATGTCGTGTCACCTTCTCGACTCACCCCTCCACTCTGGTTTCCATATCTTCTCGTATACACAGTGCTCTGGTCTCCACATCCACATCATGTCATATACACCGTAGGTTTTTAGATAAATATGATAATATATATAATAGTGAGTTGATTTTGTGTTTTATGTTGATCATGATTGTATTCTTCACTGATAGAAAAAGGATAATTAAAATATTAAATTAGCGCATCGCACTCTCATTTCTTTTACGAGATCCCCCCCCCCCGAGGTATGCTTCATGTTTACAATTAAAAAAAATGCGTATAAATCTCCCCTTTCTATTTCTACGCATTTTTTTATTGTAAACATGAAGCATACCTGGGGGGAGATATCTCGTAAAAGAAATGAGAGCATGATGCGCTGATTGAATATTTTGGATATATTTACCAGAAAAGGGACAATAGCGACAATATGAATATATTCTAATAAATGAATATATGTATGTATCTCTCTCATAACGTCTAAACAAATAATGTTGTTTTTAAAATACAATAATATATATTACTGGTATATATATTATTGTCTTTTAAAAACAACTTTATTTGTTTAGACGTTATGAGAGAGATTCATACATATATTCATTTATCAAAATATATTTATATTGTCGCTATTGCACAGAATAGAACAAAATACAACCGAAGTATAATTTTATAGTGACTCACCAGTAGCGTAATGAGCCAACAACAAAAAATGGAGGGGGCCAGACAAGGATGACATTTATTTTCATTTCCTTTATTCGTTTTTTCCATTGATAGGGAGAATGGGGGATCCGTGACCCCTAGAACGCCCCTCCCCCATCTGTACGCCAGTGATGATCATTGAAACAAATTGAAAGAAAAAAGGTGCAAGGGTAGATAAGGCCCAAGACGTAATAAACAATATTGATAAAAATTATAATGCTGATAATGAAAATAAATGGCGTGAAAGAACAAAACGAGAGAGAGGAGAGGGGAGCCCGCGCGAATGTATGGTGTATAAGTTGCTGGAAAGCAGAAGAGATAGTGTGTGCAGCACCCCCCCCCCCACATTCTCTCCCCGCTCAAGACCGGAGTGAAACCAATGATAATAATATATGAACAAAAATCCAGATTCACAATCTGCGTTACAATTTGTCAAGTGTCAGCGGCAGGGAGAACAATTTGTTTTTTTTTTAAGCAGAAAGCTGTGATGATGGGGGGAGAATGAAATAAATAAATAAATAAAAAATTAACGAATAATAAGAACAGAACAATTTGTAAGATGTTCGTGCAATTTTTTTATCTGAGCACATGACGGCGGAGCAATTGTCGTATAATCGGAGCAGATGTCGGCGGAGCAATTATCGGCGGAGCAGATGTCGACGGAGCAAATATCGGCGGAGCAAGTGTCGACGGAGCAAATATCGGCGGAGCAAGTGTCGACGGAGCAACTGTCGGCGGAGCAACTGTCCAGAGCAATTGTCGGCGGAGCAGTTGTCGTATTTTGCGTAGCAATTGTCGGCGGAGCAAATGTCGGCGGAGCAACTGTCCGGAGCAATTGTCGGCGGAGCAGTTGTCGTATTTTGCGTAGCAATTGTCGGCGGAGCAAATGTCGGCGGAGCAATTGCCATGGAACCATACCATGTCCCTTATGTTCTTCCATCCCCGACCCTTCCCCCTCAACCCCTGCCCTCTTACATTCTCATCCAAACCCAATCAGCAGCCCATTTCTGCATCTGCATGCAGAAGTTTTGGTGCATCGGGTTCTCAACACAAACACAATATTAAGCCGGGTCTGAAGTGTGACACTAAACACATGTAGATAATATATCGCTGTTTGACTTTTGCATTACGCTAGTATAAAGGTCAAACCCTTAAGATTTATAAACTTTTCAGTTATGTCTGGCATTATTTTTCAATGACCCTAATAATAAGCAAGACAATGTCCCACCGATTTCATGATGTTTCTTTTTCAGCTAGGCTAGCCTAATTTTTTTTTTCTTTTTCAACGCCCTCCTGACCACACCCACCACTAACGACCAGCCAGACGTGCGTTTCCTTACTAAGGGAATACATACGTTATTGCTATATGAAGATAAAAATTGGCTCCCGGACTAATGGTGGTTCTAATAGCAATGAAATTTATAATGATTATGATACTGATAATAACTTCATATCATATAAAGAATATCGGGGGTTTTCCCCACCTTGAAACCTGGGAGATGATTGCACACCGCACCCCCCTCTCAGAAAATTGGGGATGCACTCCCACCCCCGCTGTCTACGATATGAATCATGTTTATGATTACAAACAGTCCTTAATCCCGTTAATTGTCCCCTTTTCAGGTCAGTATAAATAATTTCAGCTTGCTTTTTGCGCTTGCATCAATCGATTCCCTTTAATACGAGGTGGCAAAGTGCCGTGGCAGATGTCTAAGGCACCTGACTACATCATGAAAGTCCGGGGTTCGATTCCCTGTATGGCCATTGACCGAGGCATTTTCTTCCCAATCACTCTTTTATCTTGCATCAAATAAGTTAAAATGTTTTATGCGTTATTGATACCAACATTTTTCAGGTCACTATACAGAAAATTTCGGCTGACGCTGATGGATAAGCACCATGCTCATGATTAAAAAAAAAGGAATGTTCCCTTTTTTTCAGGTCTAATAGCGCTTTGCGCTTGTACCATCTTTTAGTCCTTATGAAATACATAATTTTGTAAACATAAAGCTAACAGCTCTTCTTCGAACAGCCGATCGCGGAAAGTGTTGAGGAAATGTTTCACTATCCTTCCACCTAATGGACCATGCTTGATCTGCATCCGAGTTATGAAACTTTCTAGTAGTCGACTTGGCAAACTATCTTATGTCACCATGACGACAAAGTCATTGTACTTCTAAGAAGTGGACATAAACTTAAAGGTTATTGGATCATATTCCGGGGGCACTTGTATTGACGAGTGGATACCATGCGTGACCCAAAAAAAAACACGTAAAAAGGATGTCCTTTTCAAGACAGGGCACGTTACGTACGTAACGTGGTGTCAAAAACACTACAATAATGAAAAGGGGTATCTATTTAGCTCGGAAAGCTACGTGTTTATGGTCAAATTTTTCGAGGGTATAAAAAAGACTAAAATCTTTAATAAAGGATGTACTTTTGCCCAACAGTCAATACTACGTGTTTAGAGTCCGATTTGCACGAGGTATGGGAGGTGGGGCCGTACTAAACCCAATGATGTAGCTAAAGGTGAAACCCACGACCGAAGTCCGTGACATGAAACAATTAAAATATCGCTGTACTTGTTTCCCGGGGGGGGGGCACTTCCATTCACGAGTGGATACCATGCGCGACCATGAGATCTCAAAAAGCACCCTAAACACGTATTTTCCAAACCCTACCCTTAACAAGTATTGGAAACAATGCGATACTATTGGGAAGTATTCCCTGATTTGAACCCATACACAAGTACAGCGGTATGTCACGGACGTCGGTCGTCGGTTTTACCTTTACCTACATCATTGGGTTTAGAACAGCCCAACTCGCGCAAATCATATACTCTAAACACGTAGTATTGACTCCTGGAGCAAAGAGTACATCCTTTATAAAACATTTTAGTCTTGATTTTTATACCCTCGCAAATTCTAAACACGTAGCTTTCCTGGCGAAATAGATACCCTTTTTCCATTATAATGTTTTTGACACCGTTATTATCTTGAAAAAGACATATTTTTACGTGTCTTTTTGGTCGCGCATGGTATCCACTCGTCAATGTAAGTGCCCCCCCCCCCCCCCCGGGACTTGTTTAGGGGTTCAATTCAGAGAATACTTGCCAAGGGTATCGTTTTGCTTCCAAAACTTATTAAGGGTAGGGTTTCATACGCCAATACTTGTTAAGGGGTGCATTTTCATGGAAAATACTTGTTTAATCTAGGGTGCTTTTCGAGACCCCATGGTCGCGCATGGTATCCACTCGTCAATGGAAGTGCCCCCCTATCATGTAAAGTTACCTGTGTACAGAGACTGGCAACGAAGTTCATTTCCTCGTCGCTGTGGATAGATACGAGATCAGGTTGGCCTTTGGACTTGTCAGTGTTCCTGCAATTCGTCACGGCTTGAGTAAAGCTGACGCGCTCCCCATGATAATAACGATAACAATTACCCTGGAAAAACACCCAAGGCCTAGGACATAGGAAGGTTATCTTGCAAACGTAGGCCATAGTAGCGGAACATTCGTTATCGTTCCACTTTCCTGGTCCTATATATTGCTTCGTGAATTTTACAGCGGAGTCGTTCAAGGATTTGGGCTCACTAGAAGAAGTGAGATATTTCTTCTTCCAAATATAAGCACAGTCTTCTGAAGAATTTGGGAGATGAGGGATGTTATTATCCGGTTGCAAAGGAAACCATGCAGTGTAGTTCACCTCCGTTCCATCCGACCATTCAAAGGCACCTTCTGGGGTTGGTTGATAAAGTCCTATCCATTGATTCTGATTTTGGCAAGCCTATATATAGAAGAAATTTGCATTGACGTAGGCCTACAAAATGTCGGATTCGAGATTGCGTAGGGAAGGCGGCCAACAGACTCACCAATTTACTCTTCAAGCATAATTTTTTTTATCTTTTTAAGGAAGAAATAATGATCAGGACTCTCATCACACCTAGCCTTTCTTCAAGCAAATTCAGATGAGCAACAAAAAAGGGGATTAACACAACGCTTTTCTTGTTCAATTTCTGATCACTTTTTCTGAGCCGAGGCATTGAAAACGCATATTGATTTACACACTCTATGACAAATGCATCATAACAGAACATTCATAATTTTACATTAGAAAAAACGCAATGTGATATCATTTCGATTTTGCATACTCTGTATACCCTAGGCATCTGTTGTGTGTTTCATAAAGTGTTCGTAGGTTACTAGCGACTTAACGACGACTGGGGGTCCTTTCTTGTGGTACGTGATACAACACAAGATTTCCCTTGGAGTTGATTTGCTACTTATTTTATTTTATTTATTTTGTTATATTTAATTGATATATTCATATTCCACAAATCCTCAAAGTACATTTCGTAATAAATCATTTTTACAATGAAATGAAAAAAGTGGAGGGGCCTACTGAAAAGCAAAGCTTGTAAGATGTAGACCCCCTATCAAAATCTTATACACGGGTAATATGATATAAGTAGAGTAAAATAATCAGCAAAATCCTATAAATTTATAAAGATATAAACACTGTAACACAAATGTATATACACTATATACAAAATTAAATATTGACTTTTAAATAATCAACACTACCGTGGATAAGTATGAAGTTCACAAAATATTCTTAAAGGTCAAGTCCACCCCAAAAAAATTGTTGATTTGAGTCGATAGAGAAAAATCAAACAAACATATGCTGCAAATTTCATCGAAATCGGATGTAAAATAAGAAAGTTATGACATTTTAAAGTTTTGCTTATATTTCACAAAACAGTTAAATGCACAACTCAGCAATATGCAAATGAGAGAGTCGATGATGTCCATCACTCACTATTTTTTTTTTTGAATTATACAATATTTCAATTTTTACACAGATTTGACAAGAAAGGACCAACTTAACTTAACCATAAACTGTTAAAATAATGGTAATTCTACATGTTCAGGGAGAAATAAAACTTTGTTTCACTTGACAAGGAGGAGAAAATAAGAATATTTCATATTTCATTTAATAAAATACAAAAGAAATAGTGAGTGGATGACGTCATCAGTCTGCCAATTTGCATACCTACGAGGATGTGCATATAACTGTTTTGTGAAATTAAGCGAAACTTTGAAATGTCATAACTTTCTTATTTTACATCCAATTTTGATGAAGTTTTCAGTGTTTTGCTTATTGGATTTTTCTCCTTTTTTTCAAATCAACTTTTTGTTGGGGTGGACTTGTCCTTTAAGAAAGGATCACCCGTAGTTCTTAAAGTCACTCGAAACTTAAACCTAGCTTTGTGAAACACCCACGCACCATTGGCACGTTGCAGAAGAATTGCAATCTAACACAACTCCTAAAACGAATCGCAGCGGGATTATCAACCAATCAGACGGGCACATTTTTAACGTGCGTTTGTTTGTTGTTGTTGGGGGTGCCTCAAGCGCAAATTTTGCGTCCGAAGGGTGCTATGGGATTGGTTGATGGTCAATGCACACCATACGCATTTTTAACTTGCATTTGTTTGTTGTTGTTTGGGGCAGGGGCCGCGGAACGGTTTTCAAAGTGGGGGGGGGGGGGCTGAGCCAAAAGTGGGGGGGAGCTGATCATGCAAAAAATCACAATCCTATGGTCATTTTTACGTTTTTGTACACGGTTTTGGAAAAAAGTGGGAGAGGGGGGGCTGAAGCCCCCCCCCCCCCCCCCCCCGCTTCCGCGTCCGCGTCAAACGCAATATCTTCCGGAGGGTGCGACGGAATTGGTTGATGGACAATGCACACTATGCGCTTTTGTAACTTGCGTTTGTTTGTCGTTGTTTTGGGGGTGCGTCAAACGCAATTGCTTCCGGAGGGTGCTACGGAATTGGTTGATGGTCAATGCACACTATGCGCATTTGTAACTGGCGTTTGTTTGTTATTTTGGGAGTGCGTCAAACGCAATTGCTTCAGGAGGGTGCTACGGAATTGGTTGATGGTCAATGCACACCATGATACGCATTTGTAACTTGCGTTTGTTTGTTGTTGTTTTGGGGGTGTGGCAAACGCAATTGCTTCAGGAGGGTGCTACGGAATTGGTTGATGGTCAATGCACACTATGCGCATTTGTAACTGGCGATTGTTTAATGTTGTTTTGGGAGTGCTTTCAAACGCAATTACTTCCAAAGGGCCATACAGGATTGGTTGATGGTCAATGCACACCATACGCATTTGTCACTTGCGTTTGTATGTTGTTGTTTTGGGTGTGTGTCAAACGCCATTGCTTCAGGAGGGTGCTACGGAATTGGTTGATGGTCAATGCACACTATGCGCATTTGTAACTTGCGTTTGTTTGTTGTTGTTTTGGGGGTGCGTCAAACGGAATTACTTCCAAAGGGCCATACGGGATTGGTTGATGGTAAGTGCACACCATACGCATTTGTAACTTGCGTTTGTTTGTTGTTGTTTTGGGGGTGCGTCAAACGCAATTGCTTCCGGAGGGTGCTACGCCATTGGTTGATGGTCAATGCACACTATGCGCATTTGTAACTGGCGATCGTTTGTTGTTTTGGGAGTGCGTCAAACGCAATTACTTCCAAAGGGCCATACAGGATTGGTTGATGGTCAATGCACACCATACGCATTTGTCATTTGCGTTTGTATGTTGTTGTTTTGGGGGTGTGTCAAACGCCATTGCTTCAGGAGGGTGCTACGGAATTGGTTGATGGTCAATGCATACTATGCGCATTTGTAACTGGCGAGTGTTTGTTGTTTTGGGAGTGCGTCAAACGCAATTACTTCCAAAGGGCCATACAGTATTGGTTGATGGTCAGTGCACACCATACGCATTTGTAACTTGCGTTTGTTTGTTGTTGTTTTGGGGGTGCGTCAAACGGAATTACTTCCAAAGGGCCATACGGGATTGGTTGATGGTCAATGCAGACCATACACATTTGTAACTTGTTTGTTGTTGTTTGGGCCGCAGGGGCCGCGGAACGGTTTTCAAAGTGGGGGGCTGAGCCAAAAGTGGGGGGCTGATCATGCAAAAAATCACAATCCTATGGTCATTTTTACGTTTTTGTACACGGTTTTGGAAAAAAAAGTTGGGGGGGCTGAAGCCCCCCCCCCCCCAGCCCCCCGCTTCCGCGGCCCCTGTGGGGGTGCGTCAAACGCAATTGCTTCCGGAGGGTGCTACGGGATTGGTTGATGGTCAATACACACCACAAACTTAGACTTTGTTTAAAAATACTAATGGAAATCTAATGAATTCAATTCAAATTTTTCTATCAATATGATTAAACGTTACGACTCCCGAATACACATGAGATAGACAGGAAATACATACAAATATAATAATAATGATAATATGCATTTTGTATAGCGCCATCTATCTATCTATTCTTACTATTACTGTTAGTATTGTTACTATTATTATTACACCGGATTTAGTTCGAGCTGCCTTTCAGTGCTCGTGCATTCAATGAATTAATCCTGCCGGGGACCCATTCACCTCGCAAGGGTCGATTGGAGCATAGTGTCTTGCTGAAGGAAAACACGCCATGGCTAGGATTCGAACCCACGACCCTCTGTTTGAAAGGCTAGAGTCAGAACCACTCGACCACGGCGCGCCCACAATTCAAATTATCTTGAAATGAGCTTAACAATTATTTCAGGGGCGTATTGTACTTACTTTTCCTTTGCACAAGTCCAAAATAATGTTCGTCTCCCCATCACTGTGAATGGACACTAGATCGGAAAAACCAGGAGAATGATCGTCTTCCTGATCTTTCCAGTTGATGTTCCGACAGTTCGTCAGTGCTCGAGAAAAGTTGACTCTCTCATCAAAGTAACAATAAAGATTGCCTTCATACCATCCGAAAATATCTTGACAGCTCGAATTATCTGCTGTACCTGGAAAAAAAAATCGAAGGAAACCCCACATTAATTCCTGTCATCAAATGTTTCGGTCACTGACGGATCCAGGGGGGAGGGGGCACATCCGGCTCGTGCCCCCCCCCCCCTTGAAAGTCACAGCATATATTTTTAATTGCAATATGTCCTTCATACACAAGTGTTGCCTTTTTCTTTGTTTCTTGTCAAATTTTCTTCGGGTAAATGCTTTGAAAAATCCTGGATCCGCCCCTGGTGGCTGTTTCATAAAGCCGTTCGTAAAGTTACGAACGATTTTACGCACGACTTGAACATGTTCTTAGGTCATAGCTCAATTACATACAGGGATATCACATAGCACAAGAAAGGATCACCAGTCGTGCGTAAAGTCATTCGTATCTTACGAACAGCTTTATTGAACACCCCCCCCCCCCCAGGTTATGGTTACCAGCCATCTTGTCTCTTGATAGATCAGTAATAGGCCTACATAAACTCTTATATTTGCCAGACCCACACAAGCACAACCTCACGTCCACTGGCTCACTTACAATTAAAATGGCTAAAATAATGTTTGTACTGCATGTGCAAGTGCGTTTGTCTGTGAAGGTGAGAGTATGGGTGTGTGTTTTTGCATACGTGTTTGTTGGGTCGTTCATGTGAATGTTTGTGTGTCTTGACGATTCGTTTTATAAAACGAGAACCCCAGGGATCATGCACAATTAGAAGACAATGATTTTTTTCAACAAATACTGAACTAATAATGGATTAATTTGGCATAGGTCATCCAATTGCAATTAACGTAAATGTCTCTAAAATACTAAAAAGTTCAACCAATTGTAAAGAGATTCTTTGCTTATCTAAATTTTGAGGGATTGTGGGAATGGAGCATATTGACATTGTTAGCTTGAATGTTTTAAAGCTGTGCAAATACGGGTACGGATAATTGATTTTCCTGAATGGTGTTATGATTAGCAATGCAACTTGGAATTACTACCAAGGGTGTTTCATACCCCCAAAAAAATGTCCGTAAAGTTTTCGTGCTTTTTTTTGTCATTGTTTTGTGAGCCAACGTAATACTAGTAATACGGCAAGCATTAATTTATGGTGCGGCATGATTCGTACTTTGTAGATTACTCGATCTTCGTGTTGCTACTTTGTATCATAAATGCCTGTTGTACTATTTTATTCATGTATATTCATCTTGTATCATGCGAAGTAATTCATGCCCGTTCTTCTTTTTCTACTTCATGCTCGCTTCTATAGCTCTTTTCTTCCCCTCTCTTCTATTTCTTTACCTTCTATGTATTAGCCCTTTCTTTTTGTATTCGTTGTTTAGTTGTATATTTTTACAGGCGTAGGCCTATCCCGGCACAGTCAAGCATCTGCTGCCTTCTGCGTTTTTTTACGCCTCCTTCCATGTGCATAGAAACTTAATTACATACATTGTTATATTACTATACAGTAGTATTGATTTATTTCATAATATGAAATTGGATGTAACCTGCGTAATGTCAATCGGAAGAAATAAATGTTTAATTGAATTGAAATAGAATTTTTCCTCACGTTCATTGCAATGGGTCCCGTGGAATCCAGCAAAACAGTAACATTTGTAGCTCTCCATAGTCTCCAAACACCAGCCGTTCTCACATGAATATTCTATACAACCTAAGATAATAAATATACGCCATAAGAAAGTTAAAATAATTTTTGAAATGACTACATATTATCCTAACATAAGTATTTACATAAAGAATTTATTTAGGCCTAGAATGACACAAAAAATATAATTCTTGATATGAACTTCCCACTTTCTCGGTTGGAGTTTAAGTTTGATCTATCACAACACTCTATATGACGGGAACCGGATCTCATTTGAAGGCCTCGATCTTCTAAAACTATGACGTTTTCATCTCACCGGATGGACTTTCAAGGGATTCCGCTAGATGTGTTGTCCTTGAGGGCGTATCAGTGGTCACCAGGTCTGCTGTGCTCGTTTCTCCCGTCTTTGTCATCATCATTTCGTCAGTCAATAGTGATTCTGCAGCTAGAAATATGAACAAAAAATTACAATCACGATATATTATTATTTGTCCTGACATGACTTTTTTTTTATTTTGACAACGAAATTATATGACTAAGCACGTTAGTTTTTCAGTGATCATTGATTTTAAATCAATTACGCTAAACATCACTTTATGTAAAAAAAAATATGTGAAATATATTAGAATTCGTTGAATCAGTTTTATATTTTCTCACGTTCATTGCAGAGGGGTCCTTGAAATCCAGCAAAGCAGATGCATTTGTAACTTTTCATAGTCTCCAAACACCAGCCGTTTTCACAGAGATCTTCATCACAATCTGAATCAAAACCAAAATTAGCCGAAGTGATTGATATTCGTTTTCAATGCAAACGATTCAGATAGTCATGACAAAATTATCATCTCTCTCCATTATGTTATGTACTTCCACACGAGAGTAGATTTTAGAATATGTCGAGGACAGTTAACAGACCATCTTGACCGTTCTGGACAGGAATACTGTGCAGGCTATCGTTTGATCTAAACAGTCCGCAGCGGGTGTAGTACGGTATTCTACGGCTATAGTGCGACAGACATACGGTCCACAACGGTCACTTAGTCTTCATTGCAATTGCAGAGGGGCACTAGCGTACCTACGGGGGGGGCAGAGGGTGCAGACTGCCCCCCCCCCTGACGAGTCACAACCCATGCAAGGGACATATCCTTGCCCCCTAACGAGTCTTGAAGACCTTTTTTTTTTTGGCTTGTCAATTTTTTTTCTGGTACGAAATTCTTTATTTGTGGTTGAAGACCTTTTTTTTTTATGCTTGTCAATTTTTTTGGCGGACGAATTTGCCCCCCCCCCCCACCCTGTGAAAAATCCTAGGTACGCCACTGCAGAGGGGTCTTTGAAATCCAGCAAAGCAGATGCATTTGTAACTTTTCATAGTCTCCAAACACCAGCCGTTTTCACATAGATCTTCATCACAATCTGAATCAAAACCAAAATTAGAATGAAGTGATTGATATTCGTTTTCAATGCAAACGATTCAGATAGTCATGACAAAATTATCATCTCTCTCCATTATGTTATGTACATCTACATGAGAGCAGATTTCAGAATATGTCGAGGACAGTTAACAGACCATCTTGACCGTTCTGGACAGGAATACTGTGGAGGCTATCGTTTGATCTAAACAGTCCGCAGCGGGTGTAGTACGGTATTTTACGGCTATATTGCGACAGACATACGGTCCACAACGGTCACTTAGTCAAGCTAGGCTGACGCAGGCGACCACCTAGTGTGCGAACACCTTTCGTGGATATCTTCCATGATAATTTTTTGCAAGCGTTACTATTTTCCTAACCGAGGATCGAACCGCGGACTCTCATGTGTCTAGTCTTGCACCTTGGACCACTCGGCAATGCCACCTCCGCTTGAAAAAAAAAAAGAATAGAAATCAAAGGCACCCGCTTTGTTGAGTACCTTTTCGCTTTCAAAAGAGGAATTTCTCGGCCTGTTTGTGGAGACACCCACATCATGCCAGTCGTTTGCCACCAATGAAGACTTGAACAGTCCGCAGCGGGTGTAGTACGGTATTCTACGGCTATAGTGCGACAGACATACGGTCCACAACGGTCACTTAGTCTTCATTGCAATTGCAGAGGGGCACTAGCGTACCTACGGGGGGGGGGGGCAGAGGGTGCAGACTACCTTTTCGCTTTCAAAAGAGGAATTTCTCGGCCTGTTTGTGGAGACACCCACATCATGCCAGTCGTTTGCCACCAATGAAGACTTGCAACATGACGCACAGAGCTATACTTAGATGTAAAATGTTCCATATTTGGAAGGTTTAGTGGTCCAAATGTTTTAATACAGGAAGTAATCGTTTATTCGTAGGATTCGAAAACACAATAAGCCTTATTATTCTGCAAGTTTGATAATCCGAAAAAAGTAAGGTTCCCATAGCTAATGAACCATCTCCGTACTCCCGAGACTTACTTCATTCTCGGACAGACGAACCTTTGAAGTACGGAATGCTAATCTATTGTCATTATCAAGAACCTTCTGAATATCAAACTCAATATTATTGTCGGATTAACAAAACTTCGGGAAATGCAGCAAATCCTACTTTTCATTTTCTGACTTGCCAAAATAGCGAACATTAGTGGTACATGTAATTTCTTCGTTTTTATGATTAATGACCTTTTGAAATATCGGGAGCGCTCGCATCATTTGGTTAGTGAAATACGTATGATCTTAGTGAATTCCTACAAACAAGCCTTAAAATGCCCCTCTTCAGGTCTGAATTTCCTAAATTTTCAGCTCGCGCTTCCCGCTCGCAATATTTGATTAGTGAGATGCGTATGTTAATCATGATTACAATGACTACAAGCATGACAAGTGCTTCATGTGTAAGTCTAACAAATTTAGCAAGCGCTTGGCACTCGCATTAGATGACTATGGTGAGATATGTATTCTCTTAATGGATTCCTAAAATAGAGTCCTTAAAATCTCCCTGTTTAGGGGTCAACATAAACAAAAATGTCAGCTAGTGCTTCGCGCTCGCATCATTTGGTTAGTGAAATACGTATGGTCTTAGTGAATTCTACAAATAAGCCTTAAAATGCCCCTCTTCATGTCTGAATTTCATAGATTTTCAGCTCGCGCTCGCAATATTTCATTAGTGACATGCGTACGTTAATCATAATTACAATGACTACAAGTGCTTCATGCGTTTAGATGTAATTCTAACAAATTTAGCAAGCGCTTGGCACTCGCATTAGATTACTGGTGAGATTAGTATAATGCTAATGGATTCCTAAAATATAGTCCTTAAAATCTCCGTTTTGGGTCAATATATACAACAATTTTAGCTAGCGCTGCGTGCTCGCAATGTTTAACGAGACATGCATGTATCATGATATAACAAAATGGTTATAATGTCCCTTTTTAGGTCTGAATACCAAGAATTTTCATCTCGCGCTTCGCGCTTGCATTATTTGATCAGTGAGATACATATCCGTTTAATGGCACTGTCCTTAGACTGTCTCTATTAGTGCATTCCTGGCACCTGAGCGCGCTTCGCGTGCTCACTAAGTGACTCAAATTTTTGCAGGTGCCCCCCCCCCCCCCATGCCGTGACCCACGGTACGCCACTGAACGGGAGTTTGCCGATTTTGCTTATGATTGTCGATTTTCAAAAGTTTTTGCTTTGAGGGTTTTGTTTTCAAGACGTTGATTGTGTTGCTTCATTGGTTTGAACTACTAATGTAAATGAAATAACTGTTTGTGCTTATTACCATGACCACTAGGCAAATCGATCAATTATTTGATTCTAAAGTACTTTAACCCCTTTTCCATAAAGGGGTTTTGATAAACGGAATCCATATTTGATACGAAATACGTGACATTTTGTGGCATTTTGTGGCAACTGAGAGCGCTTTGCGCGCTCACTAAGTGACTCAAAATGTTTGCAGGTGCCCCCCCCCCCATGCCGTGACCCACGGTACGCCACTGAACGGGAGTTTGCCGATTTGGCTTATGATTGTCGATTTTCAAAAGTTTTTGCTTTGAGGGTTTTGTTTTCAAGACGTTGATCGTGTTGCTTCATTGGTTTGAACTACTAATGTAAATGAAATAACTGTTTGTGCTTATCACCATGACCACTAGGCAAATCATTCAATTATTTGATTATAAAGTACTTTAACCCTTTTTCCATAATGGGGTTTAGGTAAACGGAATCCATATTTGATACGAAATACGTGACATTTTGCGGCATTTTGTGGCAACTGAGAGCGCTTTGCGCGCTCACTAAGTGACTCAAAAATGTTGCAGGTGCCCCCCCCCCCATGCCGTGACCCACGGTACGCCACTGAACGGGAGTTTGCCGATTTGGCTTATGATTGTCGATTTTCAAAAAGTTTTTGCTTTGAGGGTTTTGTTTTCAAGACGTTGATCGTGCAGCTTCATTGGTTTGAACTACTGCTAATGTAAATGAAATAACTGTTTGTGCATGACCACTAGGCAAATCGATAATTACTTGATTCTAAAGTACTTTAACCCTTTTTCCATACTGGGGTTTTGGTAAACGGAATCTATATTTGATACGAAATACGTGACATTTTGTGGCAGATAGGTCCATTCATTACATGTAGGCCTATTCGCATCGCAGATACGTATGTATACAATGATAATGGAGTCAATACTGTATAATGAAATTAAACACTGCAAACATCACAAGGCCTATACTGTACGCGACATAATACCCTTAATGATCTGTTGGGGAAAATGAAATATATTCCGATGAATGTGACTGGTGAATTTCATTCCACACATTACATAAAATTGATAATTTTCATGAAATAAATACACCGGAAATGAATTGTAAAAACACAAATTATGATTACATCTTCATAGATCATAGTGCTCCCTTTCACATACCTAGTCCTCTAAGAAGTAAGTGCTGATAACCAAGGAAAGAAGGTGTAAATAAAGTCTTATAATTTACAACAACAAAAAAAGTCAATTCAGAGGTCAAATGGATGTGGATTTCTTCGAAGGGAAGCTGAAAATCGATGACAGATGCATGCACATCGCTGAAGAAATAGTAGTTTAACATATTATCTGAAACCAATGCAGGAATGTGGTTATTTGCTTTATATTCCACTTTGGAAACGATTTCATTTATACTGTGTAAATCCAATGAGCATGATGAGGGAGAGCAATAATTACACCTCAATGAACGTCTGAAATTATTTCATTTTTGGTATAACAATCCTTCGGATAAACGAACATTATGATGTATCTTACACTGTTAGAAAAGCAGAAGACAAATTAAAAAAACAGATTTTACAGAAAGAAATAACCAAATCTTTCTGTAAATTTTTATAACAGGAAAGACTTTCTTTAATTTTTCTACAATTTTACAAAACAGGTCTGTTTAAAAAAAGGGGGGAACAGTTTTAATACAATAAATTTTGAAATTAACATACACCAAATGCCAATTTTCTGTAATTTTACACATATACATGTAAGATTACATGTGTTCTCGAGACTCTGCTGCAGGAATTTATTTTTTAAGTACAAATTTTCTATGTAAGTATCTTATTATTATCAAATACTTGACTTTCTTGATCCACTTTCTAGTCTCCTAACGTTAAAAAAACGACTGATATTTCCATGTTACACTCTGAGTACGATTCCTACTACGAAGATTATTGTAACAAGTATAATTAGACATTAACTTTCCCTCTTAACATATTTTACTTTCTCTATCCAAATGAAATTAGAGGCTGGTTTATATTTCCAAAGCTAGCTCAAAGACATGCTTTAAAGGGCGCACGAACCAACAGCCCTAATAGCCCCACCTCAATTCCTCAATGACTCCGATCTGGCAAGGTTCATTACCCACGATCCATCATTCTGAGCAATGTGGTCTCAAAATATAGCCCTACTTGAACGACAACACACCGATTTACTTCTCAATGCATTCATGTCGCAATAGATATGTTCCCAAGTAGCTTAACAAAGTAATTTTCCTCTCTAAACACTTCGGGGTTTCTCTACAAATAAAACTATAGGACAATTTATCCTCTTAATTTTTCAAAGTTATCTCGAATTGTATTTTTACGCATATTGCTGCTTTTTGTGAACCCTCGTCTTCACTGCTGTATTCCGTTCAACATATTACCTACTACCTGAACATGGCGTCATACACTGTAAAGGCCACGGACATACGTGGGCCTCAAAGTCTGTTTCGTGTTCTCAGAAAATTGAATGACATAAATGCTGTTACAATAATTTTGCAAGATACATAAACAGTGAAGATGAGGTATCAAACGATGATACTAGTCTCTATTCAGACGTAGTGCTTAAAAAATATAGGTTCCAGCCTCCCAATAGTAAATTGCCAATTCGTCCACTGCCATTATGCTCATCAACCTTCATTAAGTCTATTGCCATTTCGTCTAACAACCATTCAGTCCAGTAACCGTTTGCTCCAATCATCACGTCTTCTAATCACCAGTTCGCCTATGACCATTTCGTCTAATAACCAGTTGGTCTAGTACCCATTTTCTTTTCATTCTTTTCGCCCAATTAACACTTTTCCAATTAGAACAAATGATTTACTGACTAAATGGCTATTGGACCAACTGGTTATCAGACGAAATGGCAATTAGACCATGTGGATAGTGGACGAATTGATGATTGACCAAATGATAGTAGACGAGTTGGTAATTAGACCAATTGGCATTAGACCTATTGGAAATAAACCCTCCAAAATTAATGCTTTTTTGACAAATTTCCGAGGTTCAGAAACCGATTTTACAACTAATTAATGCAAATAAAAACCACTCTGTCCTTTAAAGCCCCCTCACACCTGACCGAATGTAGGCGGACGAAGGGTGACGAATGGTAAAATGAACGAAATGCACGCGAATTCAACGAAATTCAAATAAAATTTCCTTCAGATCATGCGATCAGTAACTGTTGACAAATTTTATCAACGAACGGTAAGCCAAGGAGAAATATGACATTCAAAGGATATCGATTTTTCGGTTCACCTCTTTGAGAAAATTGCTTCCGAAGGCGAGCGAAGTGTTGATATATCCCAATAAGACGAAGGAATAGTCACCAATGGTTTGATATGGCGTGCGATTAGAAACGAAGACGAGGGAATAGATCAGGCAAATTTGTTCGTTGTGTCATCGTGTTGCTTCGTTACGGGTTCTTTCGAGATCGGTCCACTTTGGCAAAAGCGCGAAGAGGGACTATGCGCGACAAAAACACACGAACGATAAACGAACGATTACCGCAGACTAAATAAGAGATGCGAATTCAAACAGATGACCAACGATTTTTCAATTCGTCGGGAAATTTTAAACATGTTCAAAATTTCCGCGCGAATTTGAATAATCGCAGCTGTTAGTTCAGAAGATGTACGAACCCAAACATGAAGGGTAAATATGATTTACCATTAGATACCATTGAAAACGATTTTGTAAAAAATGCCTTTCGCCAGCCATCGCAAGGCACATTTCAGGCAATTCGGTTAGACTTAAGTAAAAAGTTCGAGTTACATTTTGGTGCGCAGTTAAACGAATTCCTTGCCCAGTGGACTCAGCTCCGTTAAAATCATAAGCCCGTTTACTGAAATCTGGTTAAACTTGGACTGTGGTCTAACCATGTGCTAAATTTATGGGAAGCAAAAAATGCTATTGTAAAATTCAAATGTTTGCTGTGCTCATATGTTTCACGTTACTGCTGAAGGAAACAATTTTGGTTACTACTACTTGATAGCTCTGAATTATTTGAGTGTCAATTGAGCTGATAGATTAAAGCTGTACTGATAGACCAGGGGCACGTCTTACAAAGAGTTACGATTGATCTGATTAACCCGAACTGTAGGGTAATAATTGTTGATTGATGTCATAATTGTTTGTACAAGATCTTTGCACAATGTACTTTGTAAAAAATTACAAATAGAAGACCGTGCACTGAATTTTCAAGAAATCAATGAGTGTATATGAGTTTACAGCATATCTAGACAAATATTTCGAGCAAACATGCAATAGGCGTTGATGTTGCCGGTTTTCCATAGATATGACTGATCAGATCAACGGGGTCTAGTGTATAACTTAAACCTGAGCTCAGAATATGAGCCATGGGGTCGAAAGGGGACCAGCTTACCTGGAAATCTACAAACTCGGTGACCAAAGGTTTGTGAGTTATCATTCCTGGTGGGACACGAGTCCTCAGTAGATGAAACGCGAATGATCTTTGGAATAGTCTGCACCATACTTCCATTGGGATGAAGTTTCTTCCGGCATTCAAGAAACATTGGTAAGGTGTAATTCAGACCTAAGCCATCTGGACACGCAGTTGATCCATTCGATGAACCAAGTATAACTGAAATAATTAGTTGAAAATAAATTCAAAGTATTGCCGATACCGTCGGATTTTAATGTAATGTCTACTAGTATATTGTATTCAACCTGAATTTTACATTTTTTAAAACTTCGTTATTTAGCTGGGATTAACTCTGATTCGATATAAAGTACCTGGAAATCTTAATTCATGTCACTCAGAATATGTTGCATTCGGGCTGATGATCGAGCCAATTCGATTCCAGTTACTCAAAACGGTAGGATAAAAGTGACATTGATTAGCATGAAGTTGACACGACATTTGCTCCTGCGACAATTTATCCGGGTTGGGGTTGCAATATGGTCATATGTTAGGGTTAGTTTTAGGGTAGGGTATAATGTTAAACCCAGGGTTTAAAGGGATGGTCCGGGCTGAAAGTATGTATAGCTTAATAAATAGAGTAGAATTCACTGAGCAAAATGCCGAAAATTTTATCAAAATCGGATAACAAATAACAAAGTTATTGAATTTTAAAGTTAAGCAATATTTTGTGAAAACAGTCGTCATGAATATTCATTAGGTGGGCTGATGATGTCACATCTCCACTTGTTCTTTTGTATTTTATTATATGAAATGAGGTTTATTCAAATTTTTTCCTCCAAGAATGAGAAAAATTGGATTGACAACTGATTTAGTGCATTATATATTTATTGCTGCAACTTATTTCATTATAAGGGAGACATATTATTTACACAAGTATGAAATAATGAAAAAAATTATGATTTCATGTAATGACATAAGAAAACGGAAAGTGGAGATGTGACATCATCAGCCCACCTAATGAATATTCATGACGACTGTTTCCACAAAATATTGCTTAACTTTAAACTTCGATAACTTTATTATTTGTTATCCGATTTTGATGAAATTTTCGGCATTTTGTTCAGTGACTGTATTAAGATATAAATATTTTCAGCCCGGACCATCCCTTTAAGTTCGTCATTCGATCAGTGTTTGGGATTTAAAGCGGACTAATTGTCGCCGGAGTAAATGTCATGGAACCCTAGCCGAACAAACCATGTAATGTGCATAGTACAGTCCCCATCACGAGTTCAATGCTTAGATGATTTTAACTTGGGAGGAATCAAACTGGGACACACAATATATGCATAACGGACATTTCAATTAATCTATCTATCTATATGTCCTCCCGAATACAACGTGTGCATTTATTATAAGGGAGGATTCATCATTCATACCAAAGTTCCGTCATTGGGTTTCGAGCCAGTTATTCATGTTCCACAGTCTTGCATTTTCATCACATATTTATAAAACGAAGCAGGCCTATTTGTCATGAAATTAATTCAAGTGTTAATACTTAGCTCAAGAAAAATTCTTTTTCACTAGATTCCTTCATAAAGATCATGCAAGAATCGAAATAACATGTTTGAAAAGCCTACCTGGTAACAAACATGCTGCGAGTCCGTACTTGAATAGCGAACACATAATCTGTTAAAATTCGATGTAAAACGACGAGAGTAAAAGTAAAATATTGTGACGTGCCAATCTCATCAGCCTTATAGTCAATATCAACGTAGGAATCTCCCGTTTCAAACACCATCAATGGTTATATCATATCATTTTCACGACCAAGTGGGGCATGACCACCTCCAACATGTCAAATGTCATCATTCAGTTTGATAATCATCATGAAGATCATCTCCATTACCTCATCATCATTACCATCAGCATCACCATCAACATAATTATATACGCTCCCTTTTTTTACTTTGATGTTCTTATTTGTTTTTTCTCAGGCAGTGTATAATGGTCAATAATTTGGTATGCACAATCATAATTTGACTATACATGTATAACTGAATTGAATTCAATCACAGAGGTACTTATCATTTCAAGCTCTGTTTCTTTTCAGAGCCTAATTTTGATGTTGTCTACATCATGTGTAAACACGCTATAGATTTTGTAAAATTATGCATCAAAGTTTTATTGCCTATTTAACTCGATCCTTGTGTAATTTATATATATATATTGTATGGTTACAGACAACGTTTAACTGTCCTTTTTACACATGAAAAGTAAACGCTTGAAATTGAAACGTCTTTCAAAGTTACCATAAAAAATCAATATAGATCGTGATGTCCAATTATCATAGTCATTTGATCTTAGAAGGGTAATAATTCTTGCAGAAATATATTAAATGTACGATTGTGACATAAAAGCTTTATGCAAAAATGGGTGACGCTACATAATCAAAAAGTCATGCTTGGGTATGAGAATCTTAACCATAATTATCAACTGGCATTATTTATTTATTATTTATTTATTTATTTTGTTTTATTTATTTTATACTGCAGGGTAGGCCTGTTCAGTTCTTAAAACTGCTTTACAAAGGCGCCCTGCAGTTTAAAATACATGTCAAGATAACTATGAACAACAACAACAAACAACATCAAAAATACAAAATACAAAATATCTAACATCAGAAACAATTAACACCAAAATATAGAGTGGGAAGTGACAATTTAAACTTACATAGCATTGTAAATCAAAGGAATATCATTTCGCTCTTTATCAATTCGTATGAAAGGCATACGAAGGCATTATGTCTACATTGTCGGAGTAGGTCTTAGAGTATACTTGCCATTTTTGTAGATCTAGCGGCAACCGTTGAGACAAATATGCGAGATTGGCAATATTTTGCTATAGTAGGACTAAAGGTTCATCGCGTGAGCAAAACTTTCTGATGATTTAAGGGGAGGTATTTTGTAATAACGTTCTGCACAGAACGTCGACTTAATTCGTCCCGAAGTTACCAAGCCCGCTCACTGATGTAGTTATAGAGCATGCAGAGTGAAATAAAATGCATCGTTTTTTAACAACGGATTCTGATTGGCCTTTTTGTCTTTTGACAAACTTCTGGCATGTGGCGCCTAGCTGTATGCGTGATTGTGAGAAATAGGAGATCGAAATGGCTAAATAAAGGTGGAGGTCTCCTTTCTTTGATCTCTGCTGATTGGCTGGCGAACACCAAGGCGGTATCGACACAACCAATGAAAATGGTGAAAGTTATGGCTCAGGTGTCTTGGATGTAAGCGAAAGTATATCCAGTACATATCTTCCATAAGTGTGGTGGAGAAAATAATGATTTATGAGTTTACATTTTCATACATGGAATCATTCTAATCAATGATTTTATTGTTTTTTTTTTTTGTTTTTTTTTGGGGGGTGAAATATCATAATGTGTGTTTGCGAGGGTGGGAGGGCACGCGCGTGTGTATGATTGTACACACTGTCGAAATGATTAATGCTTCCATTCTCTGTTGACAATCTTGTGTGAAGAGGGAAATAAAAAAGGGAAAAGGAAAGAAAAGGTAGACACATGACCGGGAAAGTGTAAGGTATAAGGTTATTTTCTGAATATCAATTTAATCCATGCTCTGAAAAGAGGATAGCTCATTCTTGCTACTCATCTCTTCCAAAGATACAATTTGAAGTCGAATTTGGACGTATTTTTCTACTTTCTAGTTTCACAGAATGACACAATTTAAAAAAAATCCCTCTCTCTCTCTTTCTCATTTGAACAAGATTTAACAGTCTCATGTTTTCATACATTGGCAACAATTGCAAATTTACTTAGTCTGTTAGTTTCTTATACCTCGGTCATAGTTTTTACTGGTACTGACAATGAACTTTTATTCAATGATCATCCTATATGGTACGTGAATATTGATTTTATTATCACATTAACTACTTTTATTTTGACCAGTACTTCACCTTCCGGAAATTTGGAATTATGTCTTTGAAAACGAATGCTCATAAGGGCGAGCCAGGTTCATCTGATTTCAAATATAAACTGCAAAAACATTTGACCAAACGAAGTATTTCAACAGCAGTGAAATACCTATATGCATCAAGTACTCACAATGAGAATGATATTATTGACCAGAATACGGCTTTGACAGAGGAACTTGGAAAGATATACCCATCTCTTAACAAGCATATATGTCGGCATTTTATTCTCATCGATCATCATGATCATGGCAGCCATGATGTCCTTGAACTTGAAGACGGCAGTTGTCATGTAATACCTATTAGACAACAAAGCCGTCCAGATTCCACACATTCCACCATCTCTATTGAATCTGAATTATCTCACTTAACATGTTAAAGGCGCAGTTAGAGTCTATTGGAAAAACTGTTGATACCCTCATTCAAAACGCTACATCGATGAATTTTGATAATAAGAAGGGAGCACCTACTCACGATTTCTCGCAAGATCATATTGAAGAGAACAATACATTGAGAGACAACCATATTATAACACACGATTTTCAATGTGGTACGTCTTTTGATCAACAGTTAGCAGATTATCGTAGCAAACAAAACCAACAATATGAGTCGAAAAGTCGCTCTGCACCCCATCAACAAAGGGCGAATTCTTCTCGCAACATTGATGTCTTGTTGATAGGGGACTCTATGTTAAAGAAAATTGATCCATCTAAACTATCTAGGCGATTAAATGTGTCTTGTAAATCATTTCCTGGAGCAAAAATTCAGGATGTATCGGAGAAAGTCATCCAGCTAACTAAGAAAGATGCAGTTAAGGAAGTAATACTACATCTTGGAACAAACAATATAAATTCAGATGATTTCTCAAATTGTCACTAAAATCTCATCACTTTGCGAGGAAATTCTCACAAAGACCGAAGTAAGTGCGATCACACTGTCTAGCATCATACATCGTCACCAAGAATCTCATACTCAGTGGAGTAAGATCGACGCGGTTTACGCACGGCTAAAACTTCTGACCAATGAGAGAGGATGGAATATGATCGACAATAGCACCATCTATCCCGATATTCACCTTCAACAGGACGGTGTTCACCTCAACGGAGCCGGTGTCATCGAACTTGCGAAAAACATCATACGCCACCTACGACGGAATTCAGCGAAATTAGCTGATCGATATTCCCCAGATTATCGACGAAGCAACCATCAACGGAAAACAAGAAATCGAATCTTCCCCCGAGACTGGATGGATTCCCTAAACACAGCGAGGAGACTACTGAACCCGAACTCTTACTAGAAGATAATGAAATTAAAACTCAACCAGCAACTACAAATGAGCCAAATGTTTTTACCTTTAATGCAGATATTGCATTTTTAAATAAAGCTGATGATGTGAATAACAAGCCAAAATTTAACAGTAAAGCATTATTTCTAGTGGATGGTAAAGTTCCCCCATTACCAAAAGGAGCAAAATTTATTCTGCTAAACATTCGCGGTCTCGTAAATAAAATGGACAATCTTCGTCATTTATTGTTTGATAACCAAGTTGAACTTTTATGCTTAAATGAAATGTTTTGCGACGAGACAATCGGTGACAATGAACTTCTCATAGAAGGTATGCGGATCGAACGCAGAGATCGAAATCGTTCAGGTGGAGGCGTTGTCATTTATATTACAGAATTCTTGACTTATTTCAGAAGACATGATTTAGAAGACTCCTCCCTTGAAATGATCTGTTTGCAAATTCAACTTCCATTCCAAAAGAGTATTATTGTATTTTGTATTTGCAGACCTCCATCATGTGATATAACATTTTTTGATAGGTTTGAGACAATAATAGACTCTGTGACTTGTCCTCGTTCATCAATAAGTGAAATATTTGTTTTGGGTGACATTAACTGTGACTACTCGAATTCCAACTGTCACTCAAATAATTTTCGCAAATTGGATTTTCTTATGAAATCATATAACTTTTCGCAGATCATCGATCTACCTACCCGTGTAACTGATAGAAGCGAAACTCTTATTGACACTATCTTTACTACCAATGTTGATACTATCGTTGAACATGGTTGCATACTTACATCGATAAGTGATCACTATATGGTGTACGTTATTCGAAAACCACATTCCACGGCACATGTGCATAAAAAACAAAAAGTTTTGAATTACAGATCTTTTAAGCATTTTGATTCTGAAGAATTTCAGTATCTATTATCTCAAGCCACATTTTGATTACTACTGGGCTAAATGGAAGACTATTTTCATATCAATAGCTCACTCTCTTGCCCCTGTTAAAAGTGTTAGGGTAAGAAATAATCCCGATCCTTGGATCGACTCCAATATTCGTAAATTAATGTACAAAAGAGATAAGGTATATAAAACTTGTTTGCTAATGAGGCAGAAGTTGAATAGCTCAAATGAACATGAATATAATGTTCTTTGGACCTCCTACAAATCTTGAGGAATGAAGTCAACATTTCTTTGAGAAATAGTAAGAGTCAATATTTTAAGTCACAGATTAAGTCTAACTCGAATGATTACAAAAGTATGTGGAAATGCATACGTCATCTGATCCCTAAACTACGTGTTGCACTCCCAAGTGCCTTACATATTAATGGTCAAACTTATCAAGATGACGTTAGCATATCCAATGCCTTTAATGATTACCTTATTAATATTAATGCAAGAGAACAGCTACCAAATGTTACAAACGTTGATCCAGGTAACTGTTCTTCAATATTATCCAATAGTCACCTTAGTATGTGTGCTTCTACCTTGGGTGTTTTTTTAATTTGACCAAATTGATTGTGATTCTGTTAAAAAATTAATTTCAACTTTAGATATTTCTAAAGCAACCGGGGTAGATGAAATAAGTGTAAAATTACTTAAGAGTGCCGGAAATGAAATTATTACGTTCCTCACTGAATTGATAAATTATCATTCAATAGTGGCACCTTTCCTGATGAATGAAAACAGGCAAAGGTGCTCCCCTTGTTTAAGAAAGGAGATGTAAATTCGATGACCAATTACCGTCCGATATCGATACTTCCCGCTGTCAGTAAAATTATCGAACGAATAGTACACAAACAACTTTATGACTTTTTAATTGCAAATGATGTTTTAACAGAAGTACAGTTCGGGTTCAGACCATGTCACTCGACGACCTCAGCACTAGGCGCACTTACTGAGTCATGGCTAAAAGCCATCGATGAAGGACTGGTAGTTGGTGCCCTTTTTATAGATCTGAGGCGTGCATTCGACTCGGTAGATACATCTATAATGTTAAATAAACTACAGCTTATAGGATTGTCCCCTACTGCATTGTCGTGGTTTAATTCATACCTATCAAATAGAAAGCAATATGTTGTAATTAGACAATCTAATTCTGATCAACTTATTTTAAATCAGGGCGTACCTCAAGGGTCGATACTGGGACCCCTCTTATTTTTTATATAAATCAAAGTGGTAAAGAATGGGAGTCTTATAATGTACTCCGATGATACTACTTTGTATTGTACAGGTTCTTCTCTTAATGAAATTACAAGAAGACATAAATAACGTCCATCATTGGGTAGTTGATAATAAATTAGGTTTAAATGTAGACAAAACTAAATTCATCCTTATTGGTAGTAAACCAAAAATAAATTCTTTTGGAGTTGAAGGCATCTCTTTAACCTATGACAAGTATAAAATGTATCGGAGTAGTTATTGACCAGAACCTTATGTGGAATGATCATGTTAACTCTGTTTGCAAAAAAGTATTTGCGGGTCTGGCAATGATAAAACGAATCCGTCCATTTATAGACAATGACACTATAAAATTATTATATAATTGTTTAATCCAATCGCAAATGGACTATTGCTGCGAAAATTGGGGAAACCGTTCAAAAACGCAGACCAACAAAATCATTAAACTTCAAAAACGGGCTGCGAGATTTATTCTAAATTGCAACATGTACACTCCTTCTAAAGATATGTTTACGGAGTTAAAATGGTTACCATTTAATCAACGTGTCAAATATTTCAGATGTGTCTTCATGTATAAATGCATTCACAACTTATCTGCTGACTACTTTGGCAAGTTTTTTCTCCAACTTGGTGAATTTCACCAAATTAACACCCGACAATCAGCAAGAGGCGATCTCGTACTCCCTAAATGTCGCACAGAATACCGTAAAACGCATTATGCTATGACGGCCCTTCCCTATATAATAACCTACCAACTGAAATAAGATCTCAAATTAGCCTTGCATCGTTTAAATTTCATTTGAAGAAGCATTTAGCATTAGCTAATCATGACCCATAAGTATTCTTCTTTTTAAGCTGTACCTCATTAACTTACGTAATTAACATTCGGCCCTCTATTTTGATTCTTTTGTTCGACTCACAACTTCAACTTACTTTCTTAATTTTACAGATTTTGGCTAATTGTAATTGTAACAATAGAGGTCTTATTACTTTCACGTCATCTGCTTTTTAAATAATTGTACTATTATTGTCAATTGTATGTTTCATTATTTCCTTCACATGTACTTACTAATTTATTTATGCCTCTCTTATGTTATGATGTTGCTATGTAAATGAATTGTTATAACTGTTATGTTATGCTATGTACACTGTCACAGGGCCCCATGGGAGACCAACCCATTGTTGAATGGGCTTCCCTGTTTTTAAATAAATAAATAAATAAAATAAATAAAATATTTGATCTACGGCAGCCGTACGGCGAGTCGAAAACAGCCGTTTTAACCTTTTTTGTAATAGCCGCATATAGGTGGTTTGAGTGAAAATGAATAAAACTGCTGTTTTTGACTCGCCGTAGATAAAATGTGACCGAGGTATTACTGTGTGTTCGCAAAACGCTTTTACATGATATCATAAAATGGTGTTTTCTCAACCTTTTCAGACCGATGACAGAAAGTAATCATCTCCTCCTACTCTTCCTCCTCTTTCTTTTTTTTTTTACTTCCTCTTCTTCTTTCTCTTTTTAGCTTCTATCCAGGAGTAAAATGCCCTGATTTCTCAGAAATTGCCATTTTCAGCATTTCAATACCCTCCTTTTCTTGTTGAGATATCATTTCAGAGTACTATTATGATAACTGCATGTCCTTAGCCAAGTCGACAATACGGGATCGCTTTAGCATGCTTTTTTTTTCCAAAATCATGATATCAATATCCCTGCTTTTGTTCCACTCCACTTCCTGACATTGTAATGTATTGTTTTTATTTTCGTCAATTAAAAATGATAACAATGATAATTACCATACCAAAGAAATGATCAGTAAAAAGACGGAGGGATTGCCCTACTCACCATTGATAACATACCAACGCTGTTTTACAGAGGGGTTTCTTATATAGATATACAGTACATGGAAAAAATGTAAAGCAGGAAACGAACAAACTTAGTCATGTTAGTTGGCTTGCGATAAAGACGTTAACAAAATGTTATAAAAAAGTTAAGAAGAAACATATTTACAATAATATTCACAAGATGAAAAAAAAAAGAATTAGGGATCTGAACTAAAAGTTACCAAAAAAATTTGGGGAAATGACTTAAAGGCTTTCCATCAAATGTGTCAGTCCATCTGGGTATCAACGTTGGTTATATCAGTGTATAATATGAAAAACAAAGGATGGCAAAGTTGAAAGTACTTGTGATAGATCCGGGTACATATACCGGCAGAGATCCAGAATGGTTTAAATCTCAATAACTAAGGATAATGCAGGTAAAAAAAGGACATGAAAGGGGGGCGGTTTGGGATTAGAAATGTATCTAACACCATGAACACCACATGAAATCATTTACAAGGCATGCTTCGGAGAAGAGGCTGGAATTTATTTGCCCTCTCTGTTTTTTTTTTTTTACATACTGTTGTTTTCCTTCGATGACGTCGACATTGATAAGCAACTTGATAACAGTGGTTTGTATTAGAAATTTTCTTCATTTCTGATTATTCAAACTGCACTTTTATTTATTTTATTTTACTTTACATTTTGATGTTACTTGCTTTATTTCACCTTCCTTCTCGTCATTTCACTCCATTTTACTTTTCTTCACATTAGATTGATTTAATTTACCATGTTTACTGACTTTGTGTCACTTTCTTTACTCCTAACTTTACTCCTCATCACTTCTAATCTGCATGCACAGACCCTTGTCTTTCACAATACGCACAGTGCAGAGTCTGAAGTAGGGAGACTAGATTAACTGTGTTCTAGATTAACTATGTACTCTATACACATACAGAGTCTTCGGGTTCTAGTCTTTACTCTAGACCGGTTATTGGTTAAAGTGTCATATATGAGTCTGTTCTTGCAGACTACTTCACTCTCATTTAAGTTCACTGCAATTCGCTTCACTACACTTTAGTTCACTCCAATTAACCGCATTTCATAATACCTTGTACTTTCCTTTACACTTCTTTATTTATACACACTTCATTTTGATTAATATTAAAGTATGTTACTTCAAATCACTAACTTCAATTCGCCATGCTCAGTTCACTTCACTATGCTTCACTTATTTTTACTTTTACTGGACTTTTACTTAACTTCACTTACCTCAACCTTACTTCACGTCACCTCACTTGGCTTTACTTCAGTTTTATTTTACGTCGCTTTATCTTACTTCACTTTACTTTCTTCACTTCGCTTCAGTTAGATTCACTTTACTTTACTTTACTTCATTTCACTTCATCTAGCTTCACATAACTTCACTTCACAGCTTCACTCAACTTTACTCTGATTTACTTAACTTTACATAATTTTACTTGGCTTTGCTTTACTTCAGTCATGTCGGTGATTAACAATCCATGATTATTATTCAACAAAAAAAATACCACCTGTCTGAATTCCCTTTTCAAATCACTTCACTTCTTCTCATTTTACTTTTTACTCTGAGTCACTTTACTTTAATACACTATTTTTAATTTTATTTACTTTACTCTCCCCACTAAATATCTAAACGTTCATACTTTCTATTTCGTGACATCATTTTATCGAATTATATTTATAACCTATTACGGTTCCCATGTTGCCCTCCCTCATGGCTGCTATTGTTTCAAGCAATTACCTGCTTATAGCTGGCCCTGCATTTTTACCCACCTTACTATTTTACATGCTTCATTTATGTAGTTTTTAGTCTTATACATTATTTATCTTTTAGATTGTCATGCAAATATGTACTAATTTATGTCATTGTCATTTTATCAATTTTTTTTATTTGTTATTGATTTATGAATAAAATGCAGAAACTCCTGCAAAAAAACTTTACGTTGCTATACTTCCATGTCGCACTGTCCATGCCATTTGAGAAAATACCCACTTGTCTTCATCCTTATCTCACGTTATACTTTACTTTATATTCCTTTACTTTACTTAAATTTAATTTAATTTACGTTCATGGTACAAGATCCAGGAAGTTTTTAAATGTTCAGTAAGTATATCAAATGATTTAATCAAGATACAAATGGAGACACATGTATTCTGAGAATAGGGTAAAAATTCGCAAACACCAACTCTCGATGAATATGCCTTTGAATGGGGATTTGTTTATAATCAGCAGTTGGAAGGTTTGTATTTTCGAAGGTCACATCAACATTAACAACAAGATCATTCGAACAAACGGCTGAACGTAAAACATGCAATTTAATCGCAATTATAGGTTACAACAATGATAGTGACATATGTTCTTCAAACACATTGAGAAAAACATTTGAATATTTCCTACATCATATATTAAAAAACATTTATTGTATAATAGTGTGTGATTGACCCATTTACAATATTGCCTTTATTTTGCATATAACTGTTTTTATCAAACTAAACAAAATTGCTCATAAAAAATATGTTGTAAGAGTATATGAGAGTGCTTCCTTTTCTGTAGTAGCTCCATGCTTTTATCAATGGAATATTTCCATTTTACACTAACTATACAGACAGCCCTCATCTTCTACAAAAATTTATGCCCGAATAAAATTTAATTCACTATGTTTATGAAATTTGCTGGTCGTGGGCAGTGGTATAAAGTTGATGTTTTTCGTAAACTTCAGGACAGCTATAGTGATTTACGTATATCAAAATCATATTTAATGACTATTTTCCCATTTAGGTTTCACGCGCTCATCTACAAAACTGAACATATATTATTGTTTCGGTGTGACGGATCCAGGGTTTCTGCTCTCAAGGGGAGGGGGAGCACGTTCCGGATGTGCACCCCTCCCCCCTCCCCCCTCTGGATCCGCCACCGGCCGATACGGAGTTTTCTGGGCCTTCCTAATCTCTAAACTGCCACTGTTAAGAACAAATTGCGCCCTTTTAAGCCCCCTAATTTTTGTACTTCACTGCACCATTGGTAAGAACTATTGCAAGGTAATTTTACAACTTATACAAATTGTATGATTTGTTCGTTTCCTGTAATCATCTCAGTAGACGTCATCTACCCATAATAATTTGACGGAAATAGGTGACGGTATTTCCAACTGTCTACTAGACATGAAGGATTAATGGGCATGTCAATTTTTAATCAATTAACAGGGTTAATTGCGACATGGATACCTTACCCTCGCCTCGTCCTCATTTATGTCAATTTACGATCCGGTTTTTATCTTTCCGCTGGTATATCCTCTGTTTTTATGTCATCGGGGATTCGAGCCTGGCCAGTTTACATAAGAACAGACTGCGCGGCCGTAAGAGTGCCATATTTTCGCAAGATTTAGATTTTTTTTCAAACAAGAGTGGAAACGCCGGCAACACGAATTGCGAATGCCTCCTCTAAAAAATACATTTGCATGCCACAGCGAGTTCAACTCGAGTGATTCAGTCAGTCGGCAGGCCGTACAAAAAAACGCCTAGTGTATTCTGAAGCACAGCACTGTGACTTTGGAATAACCTCTTCAACCGTGCGCGAGGATTGTTTGAAGAAGAAAACGACAAAACTCTATTTCGACGCCACTCAAACTTTTCCGGGAATGGTAGGAGAAGTTACAAGCAGGGGTGTGCCCTCGGTGACACTTTTGGGGTAGATTATTTCGTTAAATAATCTTCAGTTATGGGATTAAACATCTCGGCTGGGCGGACATTGCAAGAGGAAGGATCACTGGATGCCAGAAATGATGATAAGATTGTTAAATACATGAAGGATGTGATAAATGGGGACTATGTTGATGTATCCAGAGAGGTAAGCTCAATTTTTTATGTGCGTGTCTTTTTTGGGGTAATTATTTTACAATAATAAATAGGCTTTCTTTAATATACCACTGATGCCATTTTCGACACCAAGCAAGCCTCTCATAATGATTGTTCTTGTTCCCTTCGTTCGGATAGTGCATTGTTTAAAGGACAAGTCCATATCCCAATAAAAAAAATTGATTTGAATAAAAAAAGAAAAATCCAACAAGCATAACACTAACAATTTCATCAAAATCGGATGTAAAATAAGAAAGACATTTTAAAGTTTTGCTTAATTTCACAAAACAGTTTATGCACATCCTGATCGGTATGCAAATGAGGAGACTGATGACCACTGACAATTCTGTGCACACACAGTAACAACATACTGATCCTCCATGGCCAGGTCCCTTGACAAAAGTGATTTGAACCCGATCCAGGATCCAAAGGCAGTATATTCGGACTTTTTAATATAGATGTATCAGAATAATTATGTTGAAGTTGAAGGTTATATAGCATTCAGCTGACTTAAAAACGATTGATCGTGGTTATTCATTGCATGCTCTCTCATTTCAGGTTCTTCAATTGCTCATGAAGAACCTCCAACCAATGTTCAATTTAATGCTATTTTGGATGTCGAACCTTAGCTGAGCATCTGTCTCATCAATTCGATTTTATCATCGTTTAGCACTAGACTATTTTCATCTGCGTTGCCATGCGAACATTTCACTTCCCCCAAATAAAAAAACAAACATGAGGAAAAGCGATTGGAAAAGAACATCAGTGTGGAAAGGGGAAGGCATTTTCTCCATCTTCTCTATAATAAAGGAATAAAGACCAAAGCGGGGCGCCTTTTCTTTTTCTTGCGCTTCACGCAGAAAATAATGATAATAATGATAATAGTAATGTCTTTCCTATTGGCCCAGCGTCCTTTCCCTGCCCCGCTTCTCCTTCCTTCTAAAATAATAATAGTCTTCTTAATACCCCTTTTCCACTAGGGCCAGGACAGCGTCAGGACAAGGCGCGGAATGTAATAATTGCAATCCGCGAACCTTCCGCAACCTGTTCGAACATACATGACATACCTGGGAGTGTCCGCACGCTGTCCTAAACCCTTCCTGGTGTTCGGGAAATCAAAATTTGTCCGCATCTAAATTTTGGTCTCGACCAAAATTTCGACGCGGATATTGAATTCCTGACACCTTTGGGACCTTGTCCTAACGATGTCCTGATGATGTCCCGCCCTTCCTAAACCCTTCCGCGTCTTCCGGAAACCATCCGCGATCAGGTCAGCTTCAGGTAGCAAAGAAGAAGCCATGCGGAATGTTTCAGGAACTTGCGGATTGGAATAAGAAGGCAAGCGGACAGTTTCCGGAACGTGCGGACAGGAATAAGAAGGCAAGCGGACTGTTTCAGGAACGTTCGGATTGGAATAGGAAGGCAAGAGGAGTGATTCAGGAATGTGTGCATCCAATGTAATATTTATGGAACGAGTACACAAGTAGCAAAAGCCATTTGTGGTCGAAAAAAAAGGGACAGTATAGGCAGCGCTTGACTTTACGAATAGGACAAATATCATAACAAAATTAATAATACAGGTAAAGATTTCAAATTGAAATTCAAGTTTATATTCCTAATGCATTTTAAGCACTTTGTTTGATCGTGAATGAGATTTTATTGATAAGAAATAATAATAAATGATAGCAAGTTTATAAATATCGCTTTTCTCAGAACGGCTCAAAACGATTTACAGCATATTATTACCCCATGATTCATTTCAATCCCGCATAAAAAGTGCACAACTTCCACACCCTGGGAAGCATTCCTTGCATTCATCGCAGCCTCGAAGTGGCACTTGCAAATTCAAGCATACAATAACTTTCGCATCCAACCGGGTACCCATTTAGCACCTGGGTCGAGAGTGGCAAGGTGTGCAAAATACGTCTTGCCAAAGGACGGTATATAGACCGCGGTGGGAATCGAACATACGACTCTCCGTTTACAAGGCGGGAGTCAGAACCACTACACCACGACTCTTAAAAAAAGACCTTCCTGAAAAAAGTCGTGCACAGAACATGTTTCTCATAAACATAAAATATGAGCGCGAAGCGCGAACTTATTTCAAACATCAAGGACGAAAAAGAAAAGACGAAAAGACCTAGGTATTTTTCGTAAAAATGAATAGCGTGCACAATCTTCTTAATTAAACTATTAAAAGCATGAAAAGCGAAATGAACCATTAATTTTTTACAAAATTGACCTAGCTGAAACACTGATATTCTCCCCGTCTGTCAATTTCTTCACTCTTCTTCCTCTTTTCCACTCTTCTTTGCATTTATTCAATTTTTCCTTTTTACGCAGCCAATAGGGCGTAGCGATCGCATTCGGTCTCCTGGAATTGCCCATTTACATTTTCTTTTTTAGTTTATATTTTAATTGGTACAAGAGGAGGCAAAGGCGATTAGACACTGGATTCACAATTTCGTCCAAAAATTAAAACTGATATTTCTAATCTTACACATTCACAATCTTGGCCAATTATTTTCTGTTCATTATCGCGATTTTTTTTCCTACTTGATTCTATTTCACCTCATTTCATTCATCTCCTTTGTTTATTCCTATTTCTTTTGTGCTGTTTGTATATCTCTTTAATACTGGGAGGGGTAAGCCAGCAGCAGGGAGAGGAGGGCCGTATTAGCACGGCATCTCCCCCTTGTTTTTCTTTTCCACCATATCATTTTTTAAGTTTCCCTTTCCATTTCACTTATATTTCTTCTGTTTGTACTTTTTTAAAGGGGGAAGCAAGACCACCTCGCCCCTTGGTCTGCATGTGCCTGTCTCACTTCCCGTTTTCTTCCTCTTTTGTAAGATATGTATTAATTTGTGGAAAAACTATTAGAAAGTAATGTTATAAAGGGAGCCTCGACTTTGCTATTAACATATGCAGTCTTTTTAAAGTTATCTTAGATCCGAGACAATTTATTGTCATGTATAAAAATGCACAAAATCTGCTTTCAAAAAGTGAATACTATTACACCGACAAACACAATTGTTTTTAGCCTACATATTTCAACAATCAAAAAATGTGTGCGCGAAGCGCGAGCTGAATATTTTTTACATTCCCAGCTAAATACAGGGCATTCTAAGCACCTTTTAAAATCACGAACAGGATAGGGGTATGACTATTCACTTGATGTGAGCGCGAAGCGCGAGCCGAAACGAAACGAAATTCGACATCTCACGTTTTGTAAATCAGGAAAAGGATGGATAAGTGGATAACATTCCTACATTAATAATTTGATAATCTGATCTGAAACTGGAACAAGATTCGTATCAAAATAAACATGCGTGCGTGTGTTTAGATTCAAACCTAGAATCAGGACATTCTAATTACATTCTTTATCATAATATCAACAATAAGAGCGCGATGCGCGAGCTAAAGATATTTGATTTTCCGATCTAAAAAAATGTTTAATTTAAGCGCAATTACGAATTGGATATGGGTCGCACTTAATAAATGATGCGAGTGCGACGCGCAAGTTGATATTTTTATCAATACATATATTTCCAGTTGCGACCGGGACATTTTAAGAACATTTTTGTTTTTGTCGAGAGATGAAACTTGTCGATATTCCGTTCTGAAAAAAAAAACGGACAATGATTATTAGGAAATAATGAAAATATTATTATTTCACTTATTAATCTAATAAGCCCAATGAGGTCGCGAAATTGATATCAGGGTCAGAAAACTGGACATTTTGTAATCATGAATAGGATGGGTTAATATACTTTAAAAAATACTTTAAAAATAATGCGAGCGCAAATTGCGAGCCGAAAATATTGATAAACTGTCATGAAAGAGGAATTAAAAATAATTTGTTACAATTGATATTGGTATACATAACTCCCCAATCAAAATGCAAGTGCGCAGCTTTAGCTAATACTATTCAGAATCAGACCAGCCTAAAAAGGGATATTTTTCAAAAAATTATGGAATACACGAAGAGAATAGTTACTAGACGAATTAAATAATGCTAGTGCGCAGTGCGAGCGGAAAATGTTGATATTTAGACCATAAAATATAGTCATTTACAGAAAACTATAAAATATATTTGTAAATCAAACATTTTAAGCTCAATATAAGCCTATATTGAGCAAGTTATGTATCTCATAGATTAGGCAATGCGAGCACAAAGCGAGCAAAAATTTAAAATAGTGACATGAAATCCCCCCCCCTCATCTTATTTTATTCACTCGTCTTACTCCTCTTATTTTCCCTTTTCATTTTCTATTCTCTTTTCTCTTCCTTTTCCTCTCTTTCCATTTTTTCTTGTTTGTTCGTTCCAAAAAGTGGGGGGGGGGGCGGGCATTTGATATCAAATGCCCCCCCCCCCTTCCAAAAGTGAGGGGAAGCATTTGCCTGTCCCCCTGGGATTTCCATCAATGTATGCAATCTGATTTGAAATAAAAGAAAATCCTATGTAGTCTTTGTAGTCGAATTTTTTTTTTAGATAGCGTACTTTCATGACGAATTACTTCATTCTCGCCTGCTCCTAAATCGGATTTAATAACAAAATTAATGTTTCTTATAAAAAAAAACGCACCCCAAACCCCAAATAACACCCCTAAATTAAAAAAAAAAAGAACACGATACTTTTCTTGGAGTATTCGCAATTTGTCCGAAAATTATTATTATTGTCCTCGTCCTTGAATTTACCACTCGTGACGTTGTCCTAAATGTCTCCGGTTCTGTCCTAATACGATCTGCATGCTGTCCGCGCCGAACGGCGGTAAATTTATTTAGATAATCTTGTCCCAGGACAGTCCTAGGACCGTCCTACGACAATACGCAGACAGTCCTGGTCGTGTCCTAGGACAAGATCATTTGCATAATCTTTTACGGAATTTGGTTGCGGACAGCATGCCGAAATGACAGTTTTCCACTAGGGCGCGGACAAGACCAGGAAGGGTTGCGGAAGCAACTTTTGTCATTTCGGCATGCTGTCCGCAACCAAATTCCGTAAAAGATTATGAAAATGATCTTGTCCTAGGACACGACCAGGGCTGTCCGCGTTTTGTCCTACGACATTCATGGGACTGTCCTGGGACAAGATTATCTAAATAAATTTGTCGGCGTTCGGCGCGGACAGCATGCAGATCGTATTAGGACAGAACCGGAGACATTTAGGACAACGTCAGGAAGGACTAGGGCAATCAGGATAATTTTCGGACAACTTGCGAATACTCCAAGAAAATTATCGTTCATATATGTTTTTGTGAATTTAGGGGTGTTATTTGGGGTTTGGGGTGCGGTTTTTTCAAGAAACCTTGATTTGGTTATTAAATCCGATATGGGAGCAGGCGAGAATAAAATAATTTGTCATGAAAGTACGCTATTTTTAACCATTTTTCGACTACAAAGACTATATAGGATTTTCTTTTGATATCAAATGCCCCCCCCCCCCCACTTTTTGGAACGAGCAAAAAGAAAAAAATGAAAAGAGAGGAAAAAGAAAAAGAAGGGAGAAGAGAAGAGAAAATGGAGAGGAAAAATAAGAGGAAAAAGACGAGTGAATAAAATAATATGGGGTGGGGGGAATTTCATGTCACTATGTTAAATTTTCGCTCACGCTTTTTGCTCGCATTGCCTAATCTATGAGATACATAACTTGCTCAATAGACTTATATTGAACTTAAAATATCAAGTTTTGAAGTTAATAAACAAAACATTTCTCGGACATTGAGTTTTCAATTTGTTTGATTTACAAATAGATTTTATAGTTTTCTGTAAAATGACTATATTTTATGGTCTAAATATCAAAATTTTTCGCTCGCGCTGCGCACTAGCATTATTTGATTTGTCAAGTAAATATTCTCCTTGTGTATTCCATATTTTTTTTTTTAAATATCCCTTATTCGGCTGGTCTGATTGTGAATAGTATCAGCTAAAGCTGCGCGCTTGCATTTTGATTGGGGAGTTATGTATACCTATATCAATTGTAACGAATTATTTTAAATTCCTCTTTCATGACAGTTTATCAGAATTTTCTGCTCGCAATTTGCGCTCGCATTATTTTTGTTAAAAATATATTAACCCATGCATCCTATTCATGATTACAAAATGTCCAGTTTTTTCTGACCTTAATATCAATCTCGCTCCCTCATTTGGGCTTCTTAGTATATAAGTAAGATAGTAATATTTTCATGATTTCCTAATAATCATTGTCCGTTTTTTCAGAATGGAATATCGACAAGTTTCATCTCTCGGTTAGTAAGATCATAGTCATATGAAGACAAAAATGTCCTTTAAATGTCCCGGTCACAACTCAAAATATATGTAATGATAAAAATATCAACTTGCACTTCGCACTCGCATCATTTATTAAGCGTGATCCATATCCAATTCGTAATTGCGCTTAAATTTATTTTTTTAGATCTGAAAATCAAACATTTTTAGCTCGCGCTTCGCGCTCTTATTATTGATATTATAATTAAGAATGTAATTAGAATGTCCAGATTCTAGGTCTGAATCTAAACACACGCACGCATGTTTATCTAGATACGAATCTTGTTCTAGTTTCAGATCAGATTATCAAATCATTAATGTAGGAATATTATCCATTTATCCAATTATCCTTCCTTTTCCTGATTTACAAAACATGAGATGTCGAATTTCGTTTCGGCTCGCGCTTACATCAAGTGTATAGTCATACCCCTATGCTGTTCATGATTTTAAAAGGTGCTTAGAATGCTCAGTATTTAGGTCGGAATGTAAAAAAATGTTCAGCTTGCGCTTCGCGCTCGCATTATTTGATCGTTGAAATATGTAGGCTAAAGGAAAGTGTGTTTGTCGGTGTAATATAGTATTCACTTTTTGAAAGCAGATTTTGTGCATAGTTTAAGCCCTGAATGATGTGAACAAAGACCACGCATTCATTGACACCCCCCTCAAATCTCTAAAATTTTAGCTTCCCCCACTCCCCCCCCCCCCCCTCTACCCCTCGCTCTCTCTCTCTCTCTCACTCTCTCTCTCAATTCCTCTTACTAGACATCTGCAATGTTCCATAAATGATCTTTCTGTTTGATCTCAGGATGACGAAGACCCTTTATTTGTCTTAGATCTGAAGGATGTGGAGAAGAAGCACCACCTATGGAAGCAGGAGTTTCCAAATGTGCAACCATTCTATGGTAAGTCTGAGCCACACCGACGAAAATTACTGCCTCCAGTCCGACCAAAGTTATTACGTTAATATTATTATGTTTTTGATAACATATTTCGAAAGATCTTGATGAAATACCTCTACAAGTAAAATTTTGTTAGAATCGGTCCCTGAGACCCCAAGATATGATATCATAAATACATAATCAGCCCAATAAAAGTCAATGTACATGTATTATTGGCCTGTTTCCTTACAAATGTTAAAACCAGGCCAATGATACATTGATTTCAATGGGGCTAATTATGTATTCATGAGGTCATGGTTTTTTTTAGACTTTCGCAAGGCCTTCGATTCCGTAGACCATGAACTTCTGATGCAAAAATTATCTAAATACGGAATACGAGGCACTGAGCTTACCTGGTTTACTAACTACCTAGCCAATCGCAAACAGAGAACAATTGTAAGGGATGCCGAGTCCACATGGGGTACTAAAGTAACTGGGGTACCGCAGGGATCAATACTCGGACCCCTCCTATTCTCGATTATGGTGAACGACCTTCCTAAAGTTACCTCAAAAAGTATTGTGATGATGTACGCTGACGATACTATTATCTTTTACAGTGCAAAGAAAATTGAAGATCTCGAAACTGTACTTAATGAAGATTTGAAACACATCAGTAACTGGGTTAATAATAATGGACTAAGGTTAAACCCCACTAAGACACAATTTATGATTTTTGGAACACCCCAGAAATTAGCAAGTACGAACAGAACCCTTTCATTACATTTGGACAATCATGTAGTACTGCAAGTAGACAGCTACAAATACTTAGGTGTAATCTTAGATCCTGCCCTAAATTGGAAGGATCACTTACAACATGTTAGTAAAAAAAATTGGACCTAGATTAGCTCTATTTAGAAGATTGAAACAATTTTTACCACTAGATAGTATCAAGATGCTAGCAAATGCTCTTGTATTGCCATTGTTCGACTACTCCAGCACTGCTTGGTCAAATTGTGCAATTGCGACCAAAGAGTCGCTTGTGAAACAACATAAAAGAATGCCACGAATTGTCCTTGGAGTTGGTACACGTACTTCCCCGGGGGGGGGCACTCGACCAAAAAAGTGGTAGGGGTGTGCCGCGGGCGAGGCAAAAAACGGGGGCCTTGGAGCGGGCTTATTGTAAAAAGGAGGGTTCTCAGAACGGGCTTCGGAACTACAAATGTTTGTGAAAACGGGGGTCCTCGGAACGGATCTCCGTATCTCTGTGAGTGCGTATGCATCCCTATGGAACGGGCAATCGTGCATGACGCAGCTAGCGCGGCCTCCGCCGGGTGCGCTCTCGCTTAGGCGATGGTTGAAAAGCGCTCTACGGCCGCTTTTCACCAAATTGCAGCTCCTTGTAGCAAATCAATGCGACCGGAACGGCGTAACGAAAAATATGCAAAGCTTTGGAACGGATTTCTTTCTTCTTTTTTCTCGATAAGAAGGAAATGCTATGCCTTGGAGCGGCTTTCTTTGTTCTTTTTCTCAAAAAGACAAAAATGCTATGCCTTGGAACGGAAATTTGAGTGTAAAAATGGGGGTCCCCTCCGCGGCACATACCCACTATGCATTATATACTGAGTGCCCCCCCCCCCCCCCCCCGGGCGTACTTCCACAGATTATGTTTTGAGTCAGTTGAACTGGACATCAATTGAAAATCGGTGGAAAATGCAAAGATGTAAGCTGGTATACAACGCTATAAATGGACAGGCACCATTTTTATACAACGTTTTTACTGTGTAGAATATTACTTACATGCAATATAGTTTAGTAATTCTCTCAGAAAATTTATTTATTTTCTTTGAGACTAGAAAATGTTGTTAAAAGTTTTTCCCTATTCAAATGCTATTTCCATTCTCTCGTACTGAACAAATCCCATGGAACGACTATTATTTCTTTTCATTTCATTTTATTTATGTTTATGTTTCTCGTTTGACATTTTGTTTCACGTTAAAAGAAAGCAACAACGATAATACAAAATATAAAATTATAGACAATTGGAAAATATATAAGCAACATGATTAATCAGTTATTGATTTACGTGTAAGTCAAAGAAATATGATGGGACCTACATAAAAGCAAGCTTCTATAACTGAGGGTCCGATGAATAATTTGTATGTAATACAGACAGACATATAAAATCTAATGACATTAAAACGGATAGAAATTAATGTAATGACATTAAAGTGTAAATGCACCCTGACAAACAAAGAGATTATTGTAAAAATAGCAGAAAAAATAACAAAAAATACTGGTAAAGGTTTGAGGAAATTATATCAAAGATTTTTTTTTTAAGTTATTCAATTTATATTTTTTATTTGTGACGTCATATGTGAGCAACCTCCCATGTATCGTAAATTAAATGGGTTTTATTGTATCTTTAGTATACCAACAGACAAATTCATTCAAATCCGCTCCTGAAAAAAAGTCATCACGAGCCATTTAAAAAATAATTTATTCATTTTATGTTACACAACAAAATAGGGCAGCTGCTCGTATATGACGTCACAAATCAAATCTTAAAAATCAAGTAGCTTTCTCAATCTTTAATGGATTTTTCCTCAAACGTTCACCAATGTTGTTCATTATATTTTCTGCTATTTTTTAATAAACTCTTCGTCAGACTGTCTTTCCCTTTATACCAGTTTGATGTTCGTTTAAATACAGAATTTGAAAACAGGAGGAGGCTCAACATGCATGAAATCACATTTTGATGTCAATTTTTACGTTTTTGGACACCATTGCCATGTGAAAGGAGGGATAATTAGGGTTAAAGCAATTTCAACCAGGTTCCACGGCCCCTGTGGAACAGGAACATTACTATACATGCATATTGTTGAAAATGATCTCTATAATCGTAGGGGCTGTGTTTTACTGTTTATCACCATGCGGGTACTTATAATTTTTCATGAAGATCATACATCTATTTGCTTGTCTGTCTTTACTCTTTTTATGTTTTTATTATTTTACCGCATCATCATTTTTGATGACATCGCGAGGAAGGCCTACATATTCACCAGTACATGCATGACATGTGGAATGAATGAAATAAAAAAGAATTAAGATACCATCCCTTTAGGGTAAAATGTTTACCACCACGAGGGTAAATATGTGTCCAATCAATTTTGGGCTGTATTTTACCCAAATGTGGGAAGCATATTGCCCAGTAAGGTTAAAAAAAAAAGAAGCAGAAATTACTTTAGAATGGGCAAAATTTTCATCACACTGGAAAAATAAAAATGCCTAAAAGAAATGCCCAATGTTGCTTGGACACATAGTTACCCTCATAGAGCACTTTTACCCAATATTTTTAGAGAGCACTTCTATTATCAATATAACTAATATAATATATATCATCATTTTGTTATTATCGATATTATCTCTACTGTTATTGTCATGTTTGTTAAAATAATCTTCATCTTGATCATCATTATCATTTATTATCCATATTATCACAATTGTTATTATTATTACACTCTTAAAATAGTTGGGCAAAAGAATGCCCAACTTTTAACCAACCCTGGACAACATACTGTCCACACAACTATTAGTTAAAATCTGCCCAAATTTGGTGATAAAAACTGATAATTGGGTAACAGATTTGCTCAATTGGATAATAATTGCTCAGAATATATAATTTTTTTGCCAACATACATAACGCAATACAGTGGACAGTATGTTGCCCAACATTTTAAGTGTGTACCATTATTATTGTTATTATTATCATTATTATTTAAATTATTGTTCTTATCATTAAGTATTCTTATAATAACTATTATTATTACTATTTTTATTATGTATTTTGTTATTGTTGTTATCATTGCTTTCATTATCATTATCATTAGGATAGAAGTAATAGAAGTAGTAGTAGTAGTAGTAGTAGTAGTAGTAGTAGTAGTAGTAGTAGTAGTAGTAGTAGTATAGGTATTATTATTAAGTATTATTGTAATTAGTATTGTTATGATTATTATTATGATCATCAAATAATTGATTTTGAGGCTTCTTAGAGTGTCAGTGAGAAACAATTCAAGTCCTACAATCACTGACTTTTCACTCTTTCTATTTCCCCACCCCCCTTCTTCTTCTTCTCTCTCTCTCCCTCTCTCTCTTTCTTTCCAAAATGTTACCTTCATTTTTTACCCCCCCCCCCTTCCAGGCGGAGTTACAGCAGGTGCTTGATCTAGGCGTTCAGCCTAATAGGATCATATATGCACACCCATGCAAAGCCAAATCACACCTCATGTTCGCCAAGGAGAACGATGTCCGACTCATGACGTTCGACAACGAGGACGAGCTCGTCAAAATAAAGGAAGTCTTTCCAAATGCGAGGTTAGATCGACAAAAGATGTTACGTTATCACATTTAGGTGCACTTCTTTTAGGTTTTTTTTTTCAAACTTGCTTCTTATGTTTTCATTTTGAAAAGGAAAATTCCTTTTTGTTTGTTTCGAAATACCACCATTTAATATACCTGCCATATGCTGTTATACTAACTACCACCATGATTACGGCCATGACAAGGCAGATTTGTAAAATAAGGAGGACAATAAACTGATAAACATTTATTGACAGATCTTCTCTTGGTCTTACTGGTGGTTTCAGAAATATGCTGGCAAGATGACATCATTTTAATCTGTTAAAAGAAATGCCTTACATCTAAGTTTCATTTGCACTTGTCAATTGATAAGAGTTCAAATCAATCAAATTAGGTTCATGTAAATTTTCAACAAAACTGGATGAATATTGACGAGGAATGGTGGTATTGGAATAATTATAGTAATTATTTTCAAGGGACTCATGGGAGATGACGTCATCCGTTTTCTCATTGCTAATCCATGATGGCGTATATCATATCATCGGGGTCCCCGATCCCGATTTTTTTCTTTAAAAAATTATTTTCTTTTATCTGACTGTAGACCTACGTCAATTGAGGACTTTCCAATTAGCCTACAATATACGATAATTCTTCGGAATATTTTTTAACGTTTTTTGTGTAAGATTTTTTTAGGGTTTATCAAGTGTGCTAAACAAGTTGATTTAGTACCGTACAGATGCTGATAATAAATAATGGTGATAAATGTGTTCAGATGTTTATAAAGCAATCTATAGCAATTCATTCATAATTAGTGTTCGTATTCATACTCAAGTTTACTTTTTAAATTTACAAGTAGGCTTATCCCACTCACATGACCTGTATATAGATTAGCTGTTTGAATTATAATGCCGGGATCATATGTCAATGAAATTCAGTATATATTATATATATATATATATATATATTGTGAAAGAAATGGACGAAGAGAAAAATGGTAGGCGTAGCTTAAATCAAGGATCCCCAGAGCTATCTGCCCTTTGGAAAATTGGTAATGCCGAAAAAATGTCTCTGCCGGGAATCGAACCCGGGTCCCCAGCTTTGAACGCCGGTGCCTTAACCACTAGACCACAGAGACGGGTTAATGGCTAGGCCGACCCCGTTCCGATTGACCGGCAGATAGACAGATTTTCGACACTATACCAATTATAATTTTCTTTGTCGGGAGTAGGTGGGTTTTGAACAATGACAAGCCGCCATGCCTCAGCTGGATCAAAGCTATTCCTTTGATACAGTACACGTATGGGAGAAAGTATACAAATGTGTGAAGTTATACATCATGGTACAACAGCTTTGGCAACTCTTTTTTTATTTTAAATATTGTGAAAGAAAATTATAATTGGTATAGTGTCGAAAATCTGTCTATCTGACGGTCAATCAGATCGGGGTCGGTCTAGCCACTAACCCGTCTAGCCGCGGCGTTCAAAGCTGGGGGCCCGGGTTCGATTCCCGGCAGAGACATTTTTTCGGCATTACCAAATTTTCCAAAAGGCAGATAGCTTTGGGGAACCTTGATATAAGCAACGCCAACCATTGTTCACTTCATCCATTTCTTTCACAATATATATATATATATATATATATATATATATATATATATATATATATATATATATATAACCAAAAAAACAATTCAAAATAGTTCAAATTGGTGAAGCTTTTTTCAGTACTTTTTATTCAATGTTTATACTTTACATATTTCAATAAAAAGAAAAAAAAACAAGAATAGCACCGCGAAAAGTACATTTAAGCAAAATAGCGCCATGGAAATAAAGTGAAAGTAAAGAAAATTAACAGTTGAATGAAATATCAAAGAGAAAATACGAGAAAATGAAAATATAAAGGAAGTTAAAAGAAAACAATAGTGTTTGTATCTTTATACATGTAATATACATGTAATAAGTATCCTTGTTTGGCGTCACCTATGCCACGTGGAAGTCGAAAAACAATATCCTTGATGACGGTTTAGTAGTTCATCTGGCAAATTTTTTGATCTTCATCAAGACCATGAAAAATAAAAAAATGAAAGTGATCCTTTTTACAGTGTCTTCATTCCGAAGATACAAGTCACTTTTGATTGAAATTTGAAATTGCTCAAAATAGGCAAACTGCATGATCGAATGGCATATTTTAAGTTTATAAAATCATAATTTAACGATTTTCTTAAAAAAAAAAAACGGTTACAACTTTGTATCAATAAACACAGAATTTACTTCCGCGTATTAATTTTTTTTCGAATTGCCCCCCCAAAAAAAAAAATTAAAAAAAATACGCGAATATAATAAATTTAGTTTGTTATGTTATTGAATACTAATTGCGCAGTAACGACAGATTTCAATACTTAAAAATGCAATTTATTCTCCATCGCCATGCTTTCTCGTAGATAGGAATGTATTTTCAGCAGCAAAAATATTCAAAGTCATTCAATATGCTCAATAAAATTGTATACATTATTGTATACCATGTTCATGATGTTATAGATTTAACTACTAATTTTCCATCTAAAGCATACTTATAAAAAAGCTACGCTCCTTTGCATGCAAATGATCATCGAGGATCGCGGAATCGCAATAAATTGTATAGTTCATGTGTATCATGTTTATGATTTTAAGTATTTTGCTTTGTTTCATTGTTCCTTTTGAATGAGTATTTATCATTAGAAGACAGGAATGGTACCGAGTTGTATGTTTGTTCTAACATCAGTTTATACTCGTACCAAATGAACAAGTGAGGGTCTTTAAACCGAAAGAAATTCATTTCAACATTTCTTAATGTCTTACGCTGTTTGGGAGTAATCCCACTACCCCCCCCCCCCCCCCCCCCCCCGCGCCGGTGTACCGGTAGCCTCTTGTCGAGGCCCTGGCGGCTGCTTCCCGAGCGAAGCGAGGGCTTTCCTAATTCGCTTCGCGAATTAGGCCTGGCGCGAGCCAGGGCCTCTTGACATCTGAACTGAATTATATATTCATGAGGAACGTCTTCCTAATGAATATACATGAGTCATGATATTACCGGTCACCGAGTAAACCAATGAAATGTCAGAGCTGTTTCGTCTTGGGTTCGGAATACTGTATAGTAGTCCACTATTCTGCAGGGGATTCATTTAATTGCGGGACACTAAAGGGGATATAACCTGCAAAATGCTACAAGTAGTGGTACTACTACTACTACTACTATTACTACTGGCCGTAACAGACCCATCACCGCCCCGAAACTTCCCGGGAGATACTGCTCAGCGCCTCAGCCGCTGGTCAGACTCGAGTCAACTCCCAGCAACTCCACCCCAGCTTCCCTCACTGCACTGCACAGCGGAGATCGATAATCGACGCCCCGGATCGACCGGTGGAATCGCATGAAATATTACATTTTTTCCATATCCTGTGGGTAGATTTACAAAGACATCTCGTCCTTTCAGTGCAGAGTTAATTTCATCGACTTGCAAATCCTTAAATTGGTCAATATTCAGCATTTTAGAGGCATATATTCAGTGCTCTTTGATATTTCGTCGTCACTCTTTTCCAAGAATCCAAGGGTCGCCATTCAAGATGAGCTCATGAATATTTAGTATGACGTCATAGCAGCTCGCGCTCTCATTGGATGATTTTCACCGACCAGTTTTTGGTCGGTGAATTGGTAAAAACAATAAAAAACAAAAGAAAGTCGGTGAAATTCGGTACAGATGTCAAGAGGCCCTGTCTCGCGGCGCTCTGCTTCGCTCCCGTGCTTTGCCATGTTCGCTCGGAAAGCAGCCGACAGGGCCTCGACAAGAGGCTAGTGTACCGGCGGATCCTGCGCCTGGCAGATACTGTTCTAGGCACCAAATCCGCCGGCGGATCGTGTTCTACTCTGGCGGATTCAGTACCACTCTCTTCGGAAGATATCGTTCTTGCGCTATCGCGATATCCTTCATTCACATACGTCACGTGGTACGAGAAAACTAGTCAAAAGCGGTAGATTTCATCAATTAAAGCTTGCAGAAAAAGATATTTATGTTATCTCTATGTGATATGAGTGAAAAAATAAAATGCGTAATCTGAAAGGGGAAAATAACGCATTTTCTTGTTACAACTCTATGGAATTACACCACTTCTAACACTGCGAGGCCGGTGAAAGCATTTTCGAAACCCGATATATTCAGCTGTAAGCGATGACTGCATGAAACTTGCATTTCTGTTTTTAGTTTAAATTAATAGCTTTCGATTTGTCTGATTTATCAATTAAATTTTGGGGTCTGGTCTGGGTCTTTAAATAGTCCACACTTAGTCTTCATTCAACTGTCAATGTCTGCTGCACTACTAGTATACAAAGAATTTTCCCCCAAGATAATGCTTGTATTCAAATAACATGCATTTGTTAATTTATTTCATACCTATTAATTTATTGCAGTATGAAAAATCCTTCTTATCACAATTTTAGGGATAAATTGGGCACAATATGCATCGATTAATACACTGAGTATTAAATGAAGGCAAACAATGGCAGTTTCGATAATTAAAATCAGTATTTTGTATTAAAGGGATGGTCCGGGCTGAAAATATTCATATCTTAATACATAGAGTAGAATTCACTGAGCAAAATGCTGAAAATTTCATCAAAATCGGATAACAAATAATAAAGTTATTGAAGTTTAAAGTTTAGCAATATTTTGTGAAAACAGTCGTCATGAATATTCATTAGATGGGCTGATGATGTCACATCTCCACTTTCCGTTTTCTTATGTTATTACATAAAATCATATTTTTTTCATTATTTCATACTTGTGTGAACGATATGTCTCTTTTATAATGAAATAAGTTGCAGCAATAAATATCTAATGCACTAAATCAATTGTCAATTCAATTTTTCTAGTTCTTAGAGGAAAAAATTTGAATAAACCTAATTTCATATAATAAAATACAAAATAACAAGTGGAGATGTGACATCATCAGCCCACCTAATGAATATTCATGACGACTGTTTTCACAAAATATTGCTAAACTTTAAAATTCAATAACTTTGTTATTTGTTATCCGATTTTGATGAAATTTTCGGCATTTTGCTCAATGAATTCTACTCTATTTGTTAAGCTATAAATACTTTCAGCCCGGACCATCCCTTTAAGCTTTCTAAAGGGAAGTATAAATAATGATCACTGCAAATGAAATTCTTGATTTACGAAATTCCAATGTATTACTATTATTTCCTCCACATTTTCTCGTATATTTTTTTATTATTTTCTCTCCCTCCCCTTCCTCTTTCTGTTTCTTCTTTTTGGTGCTATATTACCCACGCGTATACGCCCCAGATATATTATTCATAATGTGCCAGGAAGGTTACGAAACTGGAAAAGAGGCAAAAGGGGCGAAATGAGCAGGGATAGAAAGAAAGGCAAAACAAATAAAGAAATGAAAACCAGGAGGGTATAGTGAAAAACAAAAGATATAAAGGAGAAATTATATTTCACTAAAGATCCCATATTGATCTTAAAATTAGATGACTGAGAGGTAAATTAGGGAGCACCAAACGGTACGTGGCGTATCTAACTTTTGTCCGGGTGAACTTCCGGTCCCCTTTAATTAATTCAGATTCCTTAACATTGAAAAAAAAGAATGTTTTTTTTTAATTCTTTTTTTAGATACATGAAAAATTAAAAATAGGCTTACAATTAACTACATAAGAAGTTGATCACGTTTTGACATTCTTTTTTGATGTTTGTTAGAAATATCAAATTTATGTTTTTACCAAAAATTAGCATTCTACAAGCAATAATATTATGAGCAAACAGCAAAACATAATTGTTTTCATACATAATTTGCATCATTTATTTTGAAATATGAAGTTTTAACTTGTTGAAATTTTTCTAAACATTTGTAGTTTAAAAAACCTATAGGCCTATATGGGGTGCAAATTTTCGCCAAACAGTCTGGCAAACTGACACTAAACATGGTGTGAAAAAGCACAGTTAAAGAGGTCGATGCATACTGCGGACTGAAAAAAGGAATAAAAATTCACAAAATAGAATGATGAAAATTTCATCAAAATCTTATAATAAATAGCATAGTTTTGGCGTATGTGCCAGGTCTATGTAATACATGAAATATCGAGACATCATTTCTCCTATTAATCCTCATCCCCATCGAGCCCTTTGTCAAAAGCTGTATGGATCCGCCCCTGAATAAGAATTCACTAAAGGCGGACGAAACCCCCCCCCCCCCCCCCCCCATCGCGATCGAGCTGCAGAGCCGCGCATGCGCGCGCTGCCAAGGTTTTCTGTCCAAATCAACATTAAACGTATAGTCAATAGAACCAAATCCGCCGAGGAACCAAATCTGCAAACATCAAGCCGCGTCAAACCCGGCGGATATGGTTCCGATTAAAAACGATATCGGCCATTTAGAACCATATCTGCCGGCGGATACGGTATCCGCCGGTGGAACCAAATCCGCCGCTACACCGGCGGCGCGTTTCCGTTTTACACCCTGGCGAAGGCAATCTCCGCAAAAATAGCTACAAAGCGACTAGTGAAGAGTCTAAAGTTTGTTTACATTATCAGCTGGGCGCGCGATGCAAAAGTCCGCATCGAAGATATCTGCAGAACATGTGCAAATGCAGCTAAGCTTATTACTATTGTAAAGATGGAAAGGGATAACGATGGTAGATACCTTACATTCGACTGTGAATTATATGGAGTTAGAATGATATTAGGAAATGTTTATTTCCAACTAGGAACAAGGCAAATGAGCAAATAGAAGAGTCCTGCAAAAGATCAATATCATTATAAATAAAAATTCTCTCAGTCATGTTATTATATTAGGTGGTGATTTTAATATGATATTAGATGATAAATTAGATGATAAGGGGTCAACCATACAGGTGAAATCTAGATTTAATACAGAATTTTTGGAGTTCATGGACAAATTTCAATTAATAGATATTTGGAGGAAAATATATCCAGGAAAACAACAGTTTACTTTAAGACAGAAGACACTACCTATTCAAAGTAGGCTAGATTATTGGATAATATCAAAAGAAGTTGAAACATTGGTGCTGGAATATGACATTTTACCGTAACTCCAGACCATTCTGGAATCTTGCTTACCTGTAGTAGTGGAAAAAAAGAAGTGAAGCGAGGTCCTTCATATTGGAAATTCAATTATTATGATAAAGAATATATGTTCTGCTATGAAAAATGAGATTCTTAGTTCAGTGGAAAAAGCAACACAGAAATGTCTTTTCTAATTACTCATTGCTTTGGGGCTTTATTAGATTAAAGATTAGAGAGTGTACTCGAAAATATTCTAAAGAAAAGGCACGAGAAAGAAATAAGCTGATTTTAGAGTCCAAAGTGAAAGACTTATGGGGCGTTGCAAGAAAGTTATGTTGCAATTGATTGCAAATCGACTGCAACTTTGCAGCCGATTCCGATCGACTGCAACTAGCAATCAATCGCCAATTTGCGTTGCAAGAAAAAGGCTTGCGATTGAACGCAAGTTGCAGCTGACCTGCAGATGCAGACGATTTGCAGCTGTAAACAGGGTCTGCAGCACAAGACTAGCCGAAAAAGCAAAATAATGGCTTGCAACAATCCTGTTTGTGGAAGAGAGTAAAGTAGAAAATATTCATTTTTCAGACAATTCTTTCTCCATTATGTATGTTTTTAGAGAATTTATATATTTTAGACCTATGCCAGGGAAAAAAATTATTCTGAAAAAAGTGAAAATGTATCTTTATCGCCGGTCGAAATTTCACCTTCAACAAATTTTCTACCGTACAATTTCAATCCCAGTCCCACACTTGACTTTTTGTGTCGGTAATGCACGGTTGTATCAACAACACGGCAGGTCTTGTATTGTACATATGTTTATTATCATCATGTTTGATTCTTGTTACCTTGGTATTTTTTTCTTATGCCTATTATTGCCATTGTTGTAAGTTGTTATATTTCTTCTATGCCCCCAGGAGGGGCCGTCAAAGAAATAAAATCATTGTCATTGTCATTGTCATTGCCGGTGCAGTGCTGTTAAAAATCACCCAGAAGCAAGTAAATGTGTAGGCTCTAATTATGTATGAAACATCGAAAATGACCTTTAAAGATTATTTTTGTTCCTATTTGAAATGATTTTTAAAGTTATATATCGGTTTCAACGGCGAATAGCCATCCAGTAAATATAAATTAAAGACTTCCATTACACTCTAGACATTTCCCCCAAAAAAGATTCCTCTCCATTTGACTCTCTTTTTTTAAGAGTCTGTCTAACGTTACCTCGAGCGAAGTTCGTGCAGGCCCTACTCCACTTCACTACTGCTACACTACGCTCCACCTACCCGAACTTCGAGACTGAACTCTATCTGATATTCCGAGTGACAAAGGTGGGATTTAATGGGGGGGGGGAATATAAAATTCATGCAACATCACTATCTTTAAAAACAATTAAAACTAATATTCTTACTTTTCACCAAGTTTCACTTCTTTTCCATGCTTCTATCAGTCTAAAAATGAGTGATTTAGAGCCAACATGAAGTTCCTCACACAAATAACTAATTCGCTATTATCGCACGTGCATGCAATGTTTTGAAATCGGCAGCAAATTATTAATACGTGTGAGGAACTTCATGTTGGCTCTAAATCACCCATTTTTAGACTGATAGAAGCATGGAAAAGAAGTGAAACTTGGTGTAAAGTAAGAATATTAAATTTAATTGTTTTTAAAGATCGTGATGTTGCATGAATTTTATATTTCCCCCCCCCCATAAAATCCCACCTTTGTCACTCGGAATATCAGATAGAGTTCACGGTCTCGAAGTTCGGGTAGGTGGAGCGTAGTGTAGCGGTAGTGAAGTGGAGTGGAGCCTGCACGAACTTCGCTCGAGGTAGTCTACCGTTAACCTCCCTTTTTATGACTTTCCTTGGCCTGGCCTGGGATAAAGTGAAAATTTTGCTGTGTCGACTTTTGTCTTTGGAGGATAAAAAAAAATATATTTATTATTATTTTTTTTCTATTTGGGGGGGGGGGGGGTTCTCCAGACTCCGTATATCTCGCCAGACAAGAAAAAAAAACAAAGGTATAGGGGGTCTACATGTATTGGGCTACTTTTCAGAATCTATTGGCCACATCTGCCACATTCTTGGGGAAGTTTTAACATTGAATAGGATGTTGCCCGCCCAGGGCTCTTTTTTTAATATTCTTACGGGCAGATTGCACAAGAGGTTCTTAGCAAGGACAGTCTATTTGTGTCGTTGATTTGTAATGATGTGCCGTATGAGTCACATTTTTAATATCCATCTCATATAAATATAAAAAGATATACATGTAAATACATTTATTTTTTTGATTCAATATGTAGATCTACTATGCCGGGGGGGGGAGGTACTTAGATTTGGTTTGGACAAAGGTGTACGGCTGTAAGTTCGAAACCCGTACCCATATTTACAGGTCATTTTGGCTAAAAAGGTACCCATTATTAGGGATTCATTACAGGGGCGGATCCAGGATTTCCAAAAGGGGGGGCACATTTTCGCCTGGAAAACTTGACAAGCAAAAAAAAAAAAAGATTATCGCCCAAAATGTAAGGTCATTTTGGATTTGCACCTAAGACATTGGAGTAGAATATGGACCCATGTTTAAGGACATTATCAAAAAATTGGGCCATGCTTAGGGATTTTCCAGCATAAAACCATACGCCATGTTTAGGGATTTCTTCAAAAAAGGCGACCCATTCCTGCGGCATATCCCCATATGCCTTATCTCGTGAGTACCCCCCCCCCCCCCCCCGGGCTACTATGTAGCTGACTCTTGGTTTTTATGCAAGCACATGAGGTGCTATATAGATGACATATTTTTTTCACTTTAAATTGTTTAATGGATGATTACAGTGCTTTTCCAGGTGCTTTCAGTTAAAGGGTGTCTCATTATTAATATTGAATGCATAATCATGATTTTTTTTTTACATCTTTCCACATCAAGCACAATACTCGGGGGTGGGGGGGGGGGGGCATATGGCATATGGTCCCCCTTGACATTTTTCAGAATAAATCTGCCACTCAAAATTTTATTTCCGCACCGCTGACTGACGTTTTACTTTCAAGTCTCACACAACTTTTGATACTAAATTTGCCTTTCCCAGGTACAGGGTCAGGAAATTTTGCAACATTATGTTTGTTTAAGTACATGTCAGACAGAAATATGATTACATCTAAAAAGTCAATATTCATAACTGGGTAATTTTTTTTTATTGACAATAGTAATTTAATGTCACTGATGAACTTTGTCTTGAAAATAATATAAAAAAAATTTAAGAAGTTCAGAAAAAATATTTATAAAAAAACATGAATAGAAAGGAATTTATTTTGATACCAGATTTTTTAAAGTAAAGTTGTTAGGATTGCTCTAGAAAAGAATATGTACACCAAAGTTTGGCATTCTATTACGAGCTTTTTTTTAGTAAATTAAAGCAAAAGGTAGGATTTCATAATTTTTTTAATTGCGCCGCCAATGGCTGAGGAACCATAGTGCCCCTCCCCAGGCCAGAAGTGACTTTAATCAAAACACCCTTAGACTACTATTATGATTAACACACTGGCAACTGAGCTTAACTTGTATATTAATTTCATGAATATGTTTTATCTCTTTGCTTTTTGCTTTTAATTGCTTACTACAGTTATGACAAAGAAGTCTGGAACCTCAGAACCACCATAACTGTGTCTGCTACAATGTTTGTTCTTGCAACCAGCTGATTGATTCATTTTATCAACTCTTGAATGGTAGGTTACATGTAAACTGTATTATTATTAATAATTCACCATGATCGTAATGGGGATGAGGGTGAAATCTGTACACATTGACCCAAGGATAATGCAAAATGAAAAAAGGCTAACACAAATTTCTATCTTGACTGGACTTCTCAGCAATGAAGACATCCCATTGATGGGGGGAGGGGAGGGGGTGGTTGTGCTCATCCAAGGTGTACTGTATGAAAGTGTGTATTTTGCTTTCATTGATTTAATTTATTGCATATTTTAATTTCCATGATTCTTTTATTTGGGGAAAAACAATCAGTTCACACTTTTTTAGATTACTTCATGGCAAATTGCCAATTACTATGATCTCAGGAGTAAGCCACTATCCCTCTATCATATCATCATTTGGGTGCAAACAACGCCCTTACCAGCAGACATAGGGGCATTTCTGCACCGATGGGTGCACACAAATGTTTTGCTAAGGGCGTTCATGCACTGAAAGGACAAAATTTGAACTAACCCAAGCTATGTATAGTTATGGGCTTGCATTATTTCCCATATTATTATTTTTTTATGAACAGGTTGATTATCAGAACTGAATTCAGAGCTGCTCCTGTCTGTAGCAGGGGCCGCGGAACCGGGGGGGGGGGCTGGGGGGCTTCAGCCCCCCCCCCCCCCACTTTTTTCCAAAACCGTGTACAAAAACATAAAAATGACCATATGATTGTGATTTTTAGCATGGTCAGCCCCCCCCCCCCCCCACTTTTGGCTCAGCCCCCCCACTTTGAAAACCGTTCCGCGGCCCCTGTGTAGTAACATCATTATAAGAGTGGACTACAGAATGAGGGCGTTGCTTGTTTAAAAACTTCACTCCATGGAGCTCTCCAAATTCATCTCAAATTAGACTGCTTCTGGAAACCAGATTTGTTCCTTCAAGCAGAGACGCTTGTGGCTTTCCTGACTGGACTTCTATGGATTCTTCATGCCAACCTTAAGAACTGTGGTCTTCTGCATGATACACATCAATTTCAAACAAGACATTCTGTGGTGAAACACTTGATGTAGATGATATGAAATTTAACTGAATATAACTGAATCTCAGAAGTAATTCCTCGGGAGCAAGAAACATTGAAACATGAAAATAAAAGGTCCATCAATAATGAATGTCTTGAGCAGTGTTCTTTTTTGTGCACAGATCAATGGATCTTTTCAAGTCCAAGCAGGGATGTAGTCAATGCTGACCTCGAGGCAATATTTTGCTGGCCTTGGTCCGAGTCACTGTACAGAATCTATGGGAAGTTCTCTCAAGCTGCCTCATGACTCGGAAGAATCAGCCTCGACCTCATCCCTGTATGCAAGTGTGATATATATCTACGATGCAATCTCATGATTAAAGAGAGAGAAACAAGAGAGCTTCAGATTTTGAAGTGTAGCAATCTCCTGAAATGCATGTTTTATTTGAAAATCAAACTAAAATAACTTAATTGGGCATGTTATTCATTATGATATGTATGAATGAAAGCATTTAAGCAATTTAGTGCTCTTGCAAAACATATTCTGAGTTGTATTTACTGCAAACGCTCAGAAATATTGATAAGCATTTGCCAGTGCATGAAGTGTTTTAATAAAGAGTGGCTTTTGTGCCTATGGAGAGTTATTATTTTTTCAACATTTCTTCATACAAATTATTTCAGAAATCACAATTTGAATATTCCATGACCTCTGATAACAAGAGCAGAATATTTTTGGTGATTGACACACTTTAAAATGATATTAGGAGAGAATGTACTGAAATTGTGTGAAAATAATGGCATGATTGCTGAAGAGGCCTATACAGATTGAAAATAACATTATTTCAAGTTTTTCTTGAAAAAAAACCCATGGAAAATTGAAAATGGCATAATTTACACAAGTTTTCAAAACAAAATACAAAAAAAAAAAATTTGCAGAATTTTTAGTACACAAGCCTATGGACAATCAATTGAACGTAAATCGAACGCAAATTTTGCGCATCCTCCAAAATCTTACATAAGTTACGTTCGATTTGCAGTCAATTGCAAAGCTTGCGCTTGATCTACGTTTAATTGATCAAACGCAACTTCTTCTTGCAACAGGATTGAACGTAACTTGCGTTCAATTGCAGATTTGCGTTTAATCGGAGGACTTACGCTCAATTTTGGGAGTTGCGTTCGATTTGCGTTCAATCGCAAGTTTCTTGCAACACCCCATTAGAACAGCAAATTGCTGTGAATAACTGATGTTTTGCGGAAGAATTTGGAGGAAAAAAGAGAACTCCTTAAGAAGTTATCTGACTTTGGCCTTGATGGTCTCAAAGTAAGGTCACGCGGGGCCTGGAGTGAAAAAGGGGGAAAGAATTTTGCATTTTTGAACAACTTGTGTTATCAAACAAACGTAAATCTGAGATTCATAAATTAATAGGTGAAGATAATCAGATACATAGCGACAAAGATGAAATTCTAAGAATCATCAAATTATTCTACAGTTCCTTATATTCTTGTAAGAGTTTGCAATGATGTTGAAAATTTACTGAAAAAATCCCTTTCGTCCAAGGTATTACTTAATTATCAGAAGACAATAAAAAATAGATGTGAAGGTAAATTAAGCAAAAGTGAATGTTTTGAGGCTTTGAAAAGCATGCAACTTAATGAATCCCCAAACAGAATTCTACTCCACGTTTTGGTGTGTAATTGATGACCTATTGGTTGATTGTTTAAATAAAACTTTTGAAAAAGGTGAGTTGTCTGCATCACAGAAATGGAGAAATCACTCTAATTGAAAAAGTAGGTAATTAAAAAACTATAGTTCTTGCCAAAAGAATTAAAGAGATTCTCCCCGAAATTATACAGGTTGACCAGGTTTATGGATACATTAATAATCGAAATATAGGCGAAGCAGTTCGTCTTTATATTGATGATATTTTGTTTCAGGCTTTGAATAACAATATAAAAAGCTCTTTATTAGCGGTGGATTTTGAAAAAGCATTTGACTCTGTATCGCATGAGTTCATACGAAATGTATTAGAAATGTTTGGATTTGGTGTATCTTTTAGACAGTGGATCAAAACTTTGTATAGTGGAGCATGTAGTTGTGTTATGAATGGTGGCTTCACAACTGGTTATTTTGATATACAGAGGGAAGTAAGACAGGGAGATCCCCTCTCGCCTTACATTTTTATTTTATCTATTGAATTACTTGCAAATGTTATAACAAATTATACAGGGGTTAGGGGTATTTTATTGGCTCAGAATGAAGTTAAACAAGTGCTGTATGCTGATGATGTGTCGATTTTTGTACGAGATGAACGGTCCTTAGAAAGACTTGAATTACTTTTTGATGTTTTTGGTAAATTAAGTGGTCTCATATTAAACAAGGATAAAAGAAATTTAATGAGATTAGGAATTAACCAGTACAAACCAGGACTCTGTCCCAAAAGGATGGAGTATGGTTAAAGAAGTGAAGATTTTGGGAATATATTTTACCATGGATGTGAAGGTCAAAGAAGAAATGAACTACAAAGAAATATTAAGCAAAATAAAATAGCTATTGAGTTTGTGGAAGCAAAGAGATTTGACCATATTAGGGAAAATTCATCTTCTAAAAACGTATGCACTTTCAAAACTGATTTATGTCTCATCTTTGATTGTGGCCCCGAAGTGGGTTTATGTGGAAATAGAAAGAATCACATTCTAATTCATTTGGAATGGACAAGATAAAATAAAAAAGAAGCACAATGTATCAAAACTATGAAAATGGAGGTTTACGAGTAACAAATTTTGAAGTTTTTATTTAAGTACAACGTGTAATGTGGATGAAAAGATTAACATATTGTAACAATCAGATGAAATGGAAAACGCTGTTCAATAGTTTATGTAAATCAATTGGTGGTGTGTTCATTTTTCAATGTAATTATAATACCGCCAAGATCAGAGCAAAGTTACCAACATTCTATGTTGAAATGTTAAGAGTTTGGCAATGAATGGAAGAATGTAGGACAAAGGAGAAGGATTGTGTTTCAAACACTATAAAATTTAATAACAAACATGTATTTATTGATAGCAAAATGGTATTTGATATAAAACTCTATACTCATAACATATTTAAACTTATTTATTTGATTGATGGAAACGGCCACTTAAGGCCAGTATCTTACTTTTCAAACCGCGGTTTGGACTCTAATTATATTTTAAAAATATCATGGTATTATGATGCTCTGCCAATTGGATGGTAACGTTCATTCAGGATTAATCCATTACAAAGTAATCAGTCCCATGACGACCATATCTCTTTACAACAGTACTATTGGGAAAAATGTATCTCTAGACAAGATTAGTTCAAAACAAATATATATATATATATTATTAACGGTTTAAAAAAGACGGATGACATGCATAAATCAATCGTATTTTTTCAAGTTTAAACGTAAATCAAATTCGGCATATTTTCATGAGACCGCGTTTTTCTACAGTGCATTGTAAATTTAGGAAATTTCAGTTTAAACAGCTGCACGGGGTTATTTACACAAATGATAAACTTCATACAATAGGTTATATTTCATCTAACAAATGTTCGTTTTGTTACCAAGAAGTTGAAACTCTTGATCACTTATTTAAAAGTTGCCCGAATGTTCAAGCACTTTGGAAAAATATTGGACATAAATTAAGGTTAAAAGAATTGGAGAATCTCTCCATGGAATACACTTTGTTAGGGACTCAAGTTCAAATAGGATAAAATGTTTAAATACAGTAATTTTAATAGTTAAAAAAAAGAGATTTATTCTGCAAGGCAGGAAGCTGTTTTGCCAGCTGTTGGAATCATAATAAAACATTGTAGAAAATATGAGGTAGAGGAATATAGGATTGCACAAGAGAGGAATACCTTGGCAATTCATCTCCAGAAATGGGAACAGGTTGATTTAGAGTAACGAATGGATGCGTATATTTCATTTTTATTATTACTTTTTTTCTTTTCCAAGTATGTACATGTATTAAACAATGTTTTGTCATATTAGTCTTATGTTATGTAATTTTCAGTAAGTGTGATCAAAATAATGTTACCTTCAATAATTATTTGCAATATTTATTTCGTCTTGTAATGTTTTGTAATACATGTATGATATGTTTGATTATGAATATATTGAAATTAAAAAAATTGTTTCAAAACAAAAAACTATACAGGTTCAACACGAATGTCATGGAAGAAGAGGATGACATTCCGTCACCGTTGTTGGTCGCCGTCGTCGTCGTAGTACTAGTCGTCATAGCCATGTAGTAGTTAATGTAGTTATATATACATTTATTATTGTTATTGCTATTTTTATTATTATCATATTTTTATCATGATGATTAGTAGTAGTAGTAGTATACTATATCATTAGCATATCATTTTGAAACTTTTATAAGATTGTTAATCATAATTTGCATAGTTTGTTATCAATATTATTTTCATTACTATTATTATTGTAACTATTATTACTATTATTATCATTATTATTATTGATAGCGTCATTGTTATGAACAGTAGTAATAGTAGTAGCAGTAGTAGTAGTAGTGGTAGTAGTAGTAGTAGTAGTAGTAGTAGTTATAGTATTATTAATCATTTAAGTATTATATTTTTTGTTCTTCTCATTCGGTCTTCTTCTTCATCTTTTTCTTCTTCTTATCATCATCACTAGTATTAATATTACATTATTATTATTAGTGAGTAGTATATAGTAGTAGTAGTAGTAGTAGTAGTAGTAGTTGTTGTTGTAGTAGTATCGGTGGTAGTAGGAGTAGTAGCTAGAACTAGTATATTTTAATTCATCGTTTAGAATCATTTTGAAACAATTATGAGTGGAAACAACTGGACTTCTAGATGATGTAGATTCTCCTTCGTTTTGTATTATTTTCTTGTCTTATAATTATTATTACCGCTAACTAAATTAATTTTGGCTATTGCCCGAATTCTAGGTTTTTCACCTCCTTGTGTATGACGCCACTGTAAAACATGTTCGTATATATAATTTGTACGACTGCTCTCTAGCTAGCTCTGTACATGAACATGATATAGGGTATACGTAGCCACTGAACAGTGGCTGTAGTTTGCATGCGGTGGTGGGCCGTGGGTATGGGCGGCCATAAGGGCCAAAATTAACGTCGTCTTAAACAAACAAAACACAGTAAAAACAGACAAAGGACATAAACAAACAAACAAAACTTCGTACGGTGAAAGGTCTATGTCAAACAAACAAAGGACGATCACAAACGAACAAAGGACGATTACAAACGAACAAAGGACGATCACAAACGAATAAAGGACGATTACAAACGAACACAGGATGATTACAAACGAACAAAGGACGATCACAGATAAACAAAGGACAATTAAAAACAAACAAAGGATACTTGCAAACAAACAAACAAACAAACAAAGGATGATTAAAAACAAACAAAGGACGACCAAAAACAAACGAGAAACAAGTTAAAACAAAGGACGATTGGGCCGGGCAATTAAAGCACAATCACAAAGAATTTATCAATACTGATTCCAAATAAAGAAAGGATGTTTCGAAAATCGTATAAGGATGATGAGAAATGAACAAAGGACGTTTAGAAAAGGACGAAGGACGATCAGAAAAGAACTGGACATAATAGGACAGTAGAGGGTGTCCTACTCGACACCATACAGCTTATATAGCGCTAGCTGCAGATATGAGCGCTGTATTTCTGTTAAGTGTTTTCGATTGTTAATGCCAATGAAGCCAATCCAGTGGAATAAAAATGAGAATCGAGCTTAGTCTTTTCTCCAGACCCAGTTAATTAAAACTGGTGGAATATATGTCTTTGTTGTTGTTTTAACTTATGCGGTGCTTATTGTGAATATATGCCCTAAGAGTAAATTGAGAATCAAAGGTAGTCTTTTCTCCAGACCCGGCTTCTTATAACTAAAAACTAAAACCTTATTCATATAGCACAAAAGTGCAAAGTCTTTTTTCCAGACCCAGTTAATTCAAAGATTATAATATAAGTCCAAAGTCTTTTTTCAGACCCGGTTGTTTCAAAAATTATAATATAAGTCCAAAGTTATTTTTCCAGACCCGGTTGTTTCAAAAGTTATAATATAAGTCCAAAGTCTTTTTTTCTAGACCCGGTTGTTTCAAAAATTATAATTTAATTCCAAAGTCTTTTTTTTTCCAGACCCGGTTATTAGAAATTATAGGTCCAAACTAAGATACCATAATGATAATCCAGTGGAATAAAAATGAAAATCGAGCTTAGTCTTTTCTCCAAACCCTTTATTCAAAAATTATAAATAACAATACAACAACAACTAAACAGTATAGAGACCCCATAATCGTATTTATGGTGGATAACATGGACATATAGCGTAGCCTTTCAGCCAATTTTTTTTTTTTTCAAAATAACACATTTATAGTATTAATTAAAAACTAGATTTTAATTCGTCATGCGGACGAATTAGGTGGTCTGTCCTTATTCTCGCCATCATGATCACCATTACCATGTTCCAGCAGATCAATATGATCTTCATGATGACAACGGAATGTTCATTATGGATGGAATACTTGTGAAAGACGGGAGATGATAAAGCACTGTGAAAATGGTCTCTTTGATATATGACAATACATGTGATATGAAAAAAGTAATTATAGTCTGTTTTATCTTGCTAAATTTTAACTTTTATACCTTTTAATTATCATAAAGGATCATGTACGAGGTGGTAAAAAAGAAAAAAAAAATGAAAAAAAAATCATCTTGTTTACCCCAGGACTCGAACCTGCGCCCCCGAGAACGCAAGTCAAGTGCGTTATCCATTGAGCCACGACATTCCCCATAGAGATTACACGTAAGCAAATTTGAGAATTGCAAATCCAATTTTGCAAGCGAAAAACGGGCATGATCCCGGCATCTGATAAAAAAATGGAGGGCACACTTCCGAAAGCTTAGAATCTCAGCTACAACATTTTAAAAGCTCAGAGACAACTGACAAGAAAAGGTGGAGATATAGCTCACGAAATAGAGGAATGTAGAATCTATTTTTGAGAAAAAGTCATGTCCCATAGAGATTACACGCAAAATGAGGAAAAATGACATGCCTCTTTTGATCGCTATTTTACGCCATGATGTGTTTTTCAAAATGAAAATTCATGCAAATTGAGGAGAATAAGTACATTCTAAACTACAACATATCGAAAATTGGGCGAAAATTGACCAATATTCACGGAGTTAAAGCCTAATTTGCATAATTATTATGACGTCATAACAAGGAAAATGGATATTTTAACTTCCGACGCCATTATGATGACGTCATGATCAAATTGAGGGACAATGGTGACATGAAATCAAATCTACAACTCATACTCTATCGATATATGAAAAAAAAATGGGGGTCAACGCACTATTTAAAGAGCTACAGTGAATTTTTAATAGGCATGTTTTTGCCCATATATGGCCTATAGTAAGAGCTCGCGCGCACACGTGCTGCAAACTTTAACGGGTGTTAATTTCGTTATTAATGGTCGTAGAAGGTTGATGAAGGTATCAAATTGCTCAGAATTATATTATCAATGCAATGATATTTAAAAAAACGGCGTTTCTGCGTTGCGTTGAAGGCGTTACGCGCGGAAACGCGCGCGCATACGTGTGCGTGCGCAAATTTTTGAAATGCTTAAAATGACCTGAAACGTACTCTACTTTGGTCAAAAAGTGATTTTGAGCAATTTGAAATTTTGACGCGCGCGTACGCGCACGTCGTGACCTTTACATGACCTTTGATGACATGGACAGTTGACCCTTGACCTGAAGTTAATGTGATGTAAATATGATTAATTTTTGATAATTGATAATGACGATATGATTGATAATGTGATTTCACAAAATGGCGCCTGGATGACGTCACGATGACCTGATGACCTTAAAAATGTTATTGTCACGTCTTATGACAATGACCTTTGACTGTGCCAAAATTGAAAGAAATTGACAAAACCGATCTGGAGTTATCCTAGGAACAAAATATTGGCGGAAATAAATAAAAATAAATAAATAATAATAATAATAATAAAGAAGAAAGAAAATTCTGACAAAACTAATAGGTGATCTGTCGTTGACAGACCACCTAAAAATCAAAATCTAAGACCAAACAATCCTTCAACCTAAGAACCTGTTTTAAAAAGAGGTGTAGAGCGTTGTCTTTATTCCAGACCTAATCATTAAAAAAAATACAAAAAAACTTATAATGTAAGACCCTATCATATTCTTTTTCTTGTGGAATAACACGGGTTTTAAAACGTACTCTTTCCTCTAGACCCGGTTATTTAAAAGAATGAATCTAAAAAAATTCAAATCTAAGACCAATCTTCAAAAGTAACACCCAGTAAAAAAAAAATGTTTTTACCCCACACCCATTTTTTTTTAAAAATAATACTGAGATCCCTTCAAAACATTGTAATAATTCATGGGTAAAGCAAACATCCTTTCTCCAGACTCGGTTATTATTTGAAAAAAAAAATAGTTTTTACAAATATTCTAAAACGAATACCCAATAATCTCATTACCGTGGAATAACATGAAGATCGACTGGAGACTTTCCTCCAGACACAGTTATTTCGAGAATAAAAAAGCAATAAAACCCAACCCCAACAACGAATCTAAAGGCGACCGCACACCTTACGACTGGTCTGCGACCCGATTTTAGAATAAAATGTAGTGGAATTTGATGCTAATACTGAGACTTGGAATATCTTACTCTGTAATGTTCTAAATCATCTTACGAATACCTATGATCAAATTTGTGACTATATTATCATTCTTCTTAGAATAAAAGCGAATTTAATATCTAGTCGTAATGACGTCATAGCAGTCGTACGATTGGCTACGATTTGAAACTAATTTGGACTTTACTCCAAAACAAGGGCTTGTAATATTTCAAAATGGCTATAATATTAATATTTCAATTAATTTTAACCTCAAATAAAATTATATGTTCCATTCACATCTTCAGAAAATGAGCAAAAAGCGATTTTTTTCCAAAATCGGGTCGCAGACCAGTCGTAAGGTGTGCGGTCGCCTTTAGAACCAACAATCATCCAAATTAAGACCATGTAGAAAAGCACATGTTAAGAACGTTGTCTTTATCGAGACCCAGTCATTTAAAAAATAATTTAAACAATCTTAAAAACATTAGTCTTTGTCATATTCTTATTCCTGTGGAATAACATGAGTATTATTGTTAGTCTTTTGTCTAGACCCGGTTATTTAAAAGATAAACAAAAAATGAAAAAAAATCAAAGCTAAGATCAATCTTTAAAATTAAACCCAGTTAAAATGGTTGGGTTTAGAGTGTTGTCTTTACCCCACACCCAGTTCTCTTAAAAATACAAATTACGCGAAACAATTAATCTTAAAACTTGGACCCCAGCATCTTCCAAACTACAAAAACCCTGTGATAACGTGTACCACAAAAAGCGAAAAAATAATGATAGGCGTAATTATTCATATTTGAAGGAAACGTGCTTTATAACCCAAGATAATTCAACATCGTTATTCTACATCAAGGATAATCTGGGTCTTTGTCAATATTGTCTGTTTGTTCTTTTTGTTTCCTATAATTTCCTTCTTTGAAATAACTGGGTCTGGTGGAAAGATTACACCATATTTCCATGTCATTCAACATGAATAAGATTGTGGGCCTTTGTTTTACTATTAATATATATCTTTTTCATGATTTGTTGTTTTTAAATAACTGGGTCTTGAAGAAAGACTACGCTATATTTTCAAGTTATTCAACATCAATGAGATTGTTGGGTCTTTGTTGATACTGTTCTTTATGATTTTCTATTTTAAAATATCGGGGCTGGAACAAAGACTACACCATATTTCGATGCTATTCAATGTTGAAAAGATTGCGGTGTCTGTTCTTGGTTGTTGTTGTTTTGATTTTGAATGATTTTTTTTTAAACTGGGTCTGGTGGAAAGTTTATGCTATATTTACATTTTGTTCAACATTAATAAGATCGTATATTGTAATTTTTAACCGGGTCTGGAAAAACGACTTTGCACTTTTGTTATAATTTTTTAAACAACCGGGTCTCGAAAAAAAACTTTGGACTTATATTATAATTTTTGAAATAAACGGGTCGACTTATATTATAAGTTTGGAATTAACAGGGTCTGGAAAAATATACTTTGGACTTTTGTGCCATATGAACGCATTACTATAGGGTTTTTAGTTTTTAGTTTTAAGTAACTGGATCTGGAGAAAAGACTACGCTTGATTCTCAATTTACTTTTAGCGCATATATTCACAATAAGCACCGTATAAGTTAAAACAACAACAAAGACATTTATTCTACCAGTTTTAATTATCCGGGTCTGGAAAAAAGACTTTGGACTTATATTGTCATCTATATCTCTGCCATCTTGTAAAGCTGAAATAAGTCTGGCAGTACGTTTTCTATAATGTTGCTTGTGATGATGGCCTCCATTGGCATTAACAATCGAAAACACTTAACAGAATACAGCGCTCATATCTGCAGCTAGCGCTTATCGTGTAGGACACCCTCTACTGTCCTAATATGTCCAGTTCTTTTCTGATCGTCCTTTGTCCTTTTCTCAACGTCCTTTGTTCATTTCTCATCATCCTTATTCGATGTTTCGAAACATCCTTTCTTTATTTGGAATTGGTATATACATTGTTGCCCGGCCCAATCGTCGTTTTTTTCAAACTTGTTTCTCGTTTCTTTTTGGTCGTCCTTTGTTTGTTTGCAAGTATCGGTTGTTTGTTTTTAATTGTCCTTTGTTTGTCTGTGATCGTCCTTTGTTCGTTTGTGATCGTCCTTTGTTTGTTTGACATAGACCTTTCACCATACGAAGTTTTTGTTTGTTTGTTTATGTCCTTTGTAAGTTTTTACTGTGTTTTGTTTGTTTAAGATGACGTTAATTTTGGCCCTTATGGCCGCCCATACAACATGGCCAAAGTTTGTTGATCCTAAATGACCTTTGACCTTAATCATGTGACGTGAAACTCAGGCAGGATATTTAGTGATACAGTAGCTTTGTACACAATTAGTCGTCCATGGATAATGATTCAATTTATTATACATCAATTTATTCCATCAATTTTACTTGCTAGAACTTACAAAGATAATCAAATTAACAATAGATAGTGAACTTCAATGATAAAATCTTAAACTACTTATTCAATCACTTACTGTCTGTATTGTGCATTAAACATTAATGAAATATTATTGGAAAATGTACATATCATGAGAGGTTACGTCCATTTTTTTTATGGATACTGACGGTTATGCAAGTTTGTTTTTATCTCTCTCTCTCTCTCTTTTATTCGGGACAACCAGTTATTGACCTGAATGCGTTTGACTTGGTCTTAAAGAAATACCTTTTGGACTTCCTTGAGGGCATAGAGCAAAAAGATGGGGACTACATCAGGGCCCCTTTTCATAAAGGACTTGCAACTGTTGTAACTTTGCCGCTATGACAATTTACCATGGAACCCTTGATTCTGATTGGCTGCTGAGCCCTGTTACCATGGTAGTTGCCATAATGGCAAAGTTACAACAGTTGCAAGTCCTTTATGAAACGGGCCCCTGGTGGCCGTTTCATAAAACAGTTGAATGACAGGTGATCCTTTCTTGAGGTAAATGATATTCACCATTAAAAATGTTTAATTGTAATTATTTTGCGCGTAAAAATAGTTCACCAGTCGTAAGCCGCTCAGCTTATGAAGCACCCCCACCCGGTAACCTCTGGTATTATTTGAACACATTAAGAAAAATCAGACAAACAAAACACTGACAATTTGATCAAATCTGACAAGGAATAACAAAGTTATGGCATTTTAAAGATATGCATTATTCCGGTGAAAGCGTTCTGGGCATGTCTTTATGAATATTCATTCAAATTTTTCGTACAAGACCCAAAAAATATTGGAATGACAAATGATTAGGTGCATAGCCTAAGTTTCTTTCAAAGTACAAAGCCACTAAGAAACTTAACAAGTGATAGAACTTCATAAAAGATAAGAAATTGTAATATTGAAAAGGATTATTTGAATCAGAGTAAGATCAGATACTCACTACAGAGTTAAAGGGTTTTTTTATAATAAAATGTAGGAATTTTTAGGACAGCACAATATTCTTTGTTTCAAATTTCTCCCCAAAGAAATTCACAACTTTCAAAATGGTTGGTAGTAGTTTTACATGCGAAATTTCAAATTGTACGTGTGTGAGTATGCAAAAGGCGGCGTCATGATTTCTTGGTCGGGGGCGAGGGACGACCAATTTTGTCTCAATTGAATAATAGGGGTAATACAAAGTAACAGTACAAGATCTTTGTCTGACTACTTGATAGTACTTAGTCTTTATTCTTTCTTTTCCTCTTTAATTTCTTAGCATGTTCTCCTCTATTATTTAATTCATTAATTTAACGAGCAAAGGGAGACGATATGGCTAAGCCAGAGTCTCAAATTCTATGACGTCATGAGAAAATTGCAACCTCACGCAACTTTGTCGCGAACGTAACAGCTGCTCCGCGGTAAAAAAAAGTCTATGCGTTTTATGAGTTAAAGCAAAAATCGCGTATCAAGATGGAGGCTGAGAAAAAAGCTAAGGCAAATTTCACTGAAGGCATAGAAGGAGAGAAAGTTACGCTAATAGCAGAAATAGGAGACTCACGCTTAATTCACGTATCACGTTTCAGGATAAAGAAAACTGTCTTGAAGTTAGGGCAAAAATCTTAGCCATGTTGTATTTATGGAATACAGACTCTGCAGTTTTATGAAAAGTTGCTTAGCCATTCGGTTCATCCTATATCAGTCTCGGTCGCGCAAAAATTAATTATTAGCCAATTCTTTATGGAATACGCGTTTTGGCTAAGAATTTTGGCTTAGACAGAAAATAAGACAAAATGATTAGATTTTTTTACTTAAGCATGCTTATTTCGTTTATAGAATACGGGCCCTGGTATACATGTGTGTGTTTCCTAACGCTGTCTTCTTAAAGCCATGCGCAATGCAACGGGCTTGCAAAAGTTGGGATGAGATTAACATGCTTTATCCGCGGTCATGTTACCGCACATTTTGGTAAATTGCATATTTGGTAATCACTTGTATAATTTCTTGGTAGCTTTGTTTTTTGAAAGACTAGGAAAACAATTGACCGGCTAAAGCTATTAGCTAGCTTACGCACCACTAACCTGGTCGTTTAACTTTGGACCTCACGGCTGCCCATAAAAATTACCCGAAACTCACGCGCAACTATACAAGGCCTTTTATAACAAGACATTATTTGTGACTATTGTGAGGAAAAGTGATATTCAAGGAATATGAATATTGAAAAGCAAAAAGGAAAATGAACAGCATTAAACTTAACTGGATAAAATGTACACATGATTCAACGTTGCTCTGTGAATGTTAGAAAAATATGCGAGTTACTTACAATAAGTATATAGTAATTAAATCCATGAAACAGTAAATTCAGTAAACGAACTATCAATAAACATAATAAACATAAAGTATTGATTAATTTCAAGGAAAATCATTTTAAAATGATAAAATGTGAACATTTTAAGCGCAGTGCATAATCAAAACCAGAAGCATCATTTGGTATAGCATTTAGTAAACCAGATTGTTTTTAATCTTTTATACAGTTCAATTTACAAGTTAGCATAAATTATATGTATAGATTCGATCGGTGCCTCCCAATAAATAAAACAGCGCGAATGTTTTGCAATAACGTAGACAAAAAAAAAACACAGAATTTTCACTTGAGTAATTGTTTATTGTTGCTCTTTTGCTTCAACAAAGAAGTCAAACATGAACTATTTTACAACATCCTAAGCTAAAACAATATTAAACACACACACATTCAAATTTACCAAAACACATCTACAAGTATAATCTTCTTGCTATTAATGAATATTCATGTACTGCATGAATGAGGCGTTTTTTACAAAAAGGTATGTTTTACGATAACCGTTTTCCCCCATTTACTGTGCACTATCCTAATGAGTGCCAAACTTGCGCGAAAAGAAATTAATAATTTCTCCCGTCAAAATTAGCTATTCATATCTAATGCATGAGTGTAGACATGGTAGACCACAGTTTACACCAGAGTTCATCCGGGCTATAAGGTCTCGAACCTGAGTAGACCTAACCTATTTATTTATTTATTTATTTTATTTATTTATTTATTTATTCATTTCCTTTTTTAAGGGTGGCCCAATCAGCACAAACTCTGATTTTCGTTGGGACCCTTTTAAATACAAAGTAGATGTACACACAAATATATATATACACTGTAATAAATGAAGTGCTGATTTAGCACTTACAGTGCTTGTTTAGTGATTGCACTACGAGTGCTGATTTTCTAGTTTAAAGTAGTACTAGAAAATCAGCACTTAATGTTTACAGTGTATATATTTATGTATATGCACACACACACACTTTTTTTTGTTTTGAATACTGTTTTTATTCTGATTTCATGAACAAATAGTTACATAACATTTCAATTTAACATTTCAAATCACATATAATACTTTACATTTCATATTTTCACTTTTTTCACTAACTTAATATAATCATAAATCATATATATCTTAAAAGAAAACAATGAAATCAGCTATTATAAAAATGCTTAAACACCAAACTTCCCCCTCCCTCTCCCACCCCACCCCGCCCCAACACACACCCCCACACACACTTACATACACACCCTCACACACACACATATATATATATATATATATATATATATATATATATATATAAAGCAAACTTAAAACTACAAACTTATGTATTTATGTATAAATAGACTAATTGAAAATGTTACTGAATGAAATACAAAGTTTGATAATACACGTTTACAGCCTAATCAAATTAATATTTTATTCTCGAACGAGTGTGCTATGCTTGATCTTACTGTTTACATGAATATAAGCATGGTAAGTGATGAGCCGCATCAGTGCTTTTGTATAATATTTGGAGTTGAAAAGGAAAGAATTTGTAAAATTATTTTTTATCGTCGTCATCTTAAGGCCACCGCACACCTTACGACTGTTCGCGATCCGATTTTGGAACGAATCGCATTTTGCTTATTTTCTGAAAATGTGAATGGAACATATCATTTTATTTGAGGTTGAAATCAATTGAAAGAATACTAATATAACCATTTTGAAAGATTGCAAGCTTTTATTTTTGAGTAAAGGCCAGATTGGTTTCAAATCGTAGTCAATCGTACGACTGCTATGACGTCATTACGACTAGATATTGAATTCGCTTTTATTCTAAGGAGGATGATAGCATAGTCACAGATTTGAACATAGGTATTCGTACGATGATTTAGAACATTACACAGTAAGATATTCCAAGTCTCAATATTAGCATCAAATTCTACTACATTTTATTCTGAAATCGAGTCGCCGACCAGTCGTAAGGTGTGTGGTCGCCTTTAAACATGCCCATACGTGGTATCGTTTACGAATGGGACGCAGCTTTCCTTTTCAGGTATTCATGAAGGTTTTACATTTTTAATTGAATCTTGCAAATGTGGGTATATCGCCAACCGCATTGCGTGTCCTCCCAGATACTCACGTCCTCCACCCAGCTACTCACGTCCATCATCCATGTCGTCAGACTCACACACGAAATGCCTTCAGTATACCACTTATGTGGGTAGTTTTCAGCCCATGCGGTGAAGTTGACTGACGTCCCATCGGACCAAAGAAATGGTCCATCTTTATCGGGTCTGTACAGACCGATCCATGCCCTGCAGCTCCACGAATCCTTTTATAAAACGAAATAATATCGGCTGATAAGTGAAAATTTAAATAGCCGTAAGATTAACGAGATGGCAAGGCATTTTGTTTTACCATTAGTCGTCTAAACAGCTGTAGACTTGTTAAAACTGTAAATAGATATGGTGGCGCATGTTGCCATGTTGACATGTAAAAAAAACATTCATATGGCATGATGGTAACTTAAGGACCCTTCCCAATTCAGATTCTAAAGGAATGTTTAGTTACCATGGCAACATTAATTGTTTTCCCAGGTCGATTTACCATGACATTTCGATTTGTCGGACTTGGTGTGATTTAACATTAGAGAGTCGCCGCGCAAGATACCTTATGTCTCCGTGCTCCGTGACCATGGTGACGACATAGTCATAGAACTTTCCAGGTCTGGAGACGAATTGGATAATACTTTATAGTACTGGGGGTGTTTCACAAAGATTCAATCATGACGTAGAGTCGCACTTAAATGCCTAGTTGCATGTATTACAAAATGCATGGCCGTATTGGTGAGATCATGCGAAGAGGACGCTTACTACTGCGTATCGTTCAATAAGATTGCGCGTTTCATATCGTGTACGCGTCGACATTTAAGTGCGACTCTAAGGGGGTGTTGCAAGAAAATATTTGCAATCAATCGCAAATATTCTGTTGCAATTTTACAGTTGATTGATCGCTTTTAACCATAGCAATTCAGATTAAACTCCTTGTTCAAAAAGCAGACCAGCAATCAATCACAAATTTACAATTGCAAGATATATGAATGATTTAGGGACTGAAAATAGACTTGCAATTGACCGCAAGTTTCTTGCAACGGCCCATAAGTCTTCCCCCCAGAAGCCAGCGGTGTTTGCCTAGCTAAAGACTCCCTCACACCATGGACCTATTACTAGTAGGTCCATGCTCACACCTAACCGAATCGCCTGAAATATGCCTTGTGATGGCTGGCGAAAGGCATATTTTTAAAAATCGTTTTCAATGGTAACTGAAAGTAAATTATATTTACCCTTCGTGTTTGGGTTCGTACACCTTCTGAACTAACAGCTGCGATTATTCAAATTCGCGCGGAAATTTTGAACATGTTAAAAATTTCCCGACGAATTGAAAAATCGTTGGTCATCTATTTGAATTCGCATCTCTTATTTAATCATTCGTTTATCGTTCGTGTGTTATTGTCGCGCGTAGTCCCTCATCGCACTTTTTGCCAAAGTGGACCGATCTCGAAAGAACCCTTAACGAAGCAACACGATGACACAAACGTACATAAACACCCAATCTATTCCCTCGTCTTCGTTTCTAATCGCACGCCATATCAAACCATTGCTCACTGTTCGTTCGTCTTATTGGGTTATATTAACCCTTCGCTCGCCTTCGGCTGCAATTTACTCAAAGAGGTGAACCGAAAAATCGATATCTTTCGCATGTCATATTTATCCTTCGCCTACTGTTCGTTGATAAGATTTGACAATAGTTACTGATCGCATGATTTGACGGAAATTTTATTTGAATTCGTTGACAATTCGTGCATTTTTCCCATTCGTCACCCTTCGTCCGCCTACATTCGGTCAGGTGTGAGGGGGCTTTAAATAGGTTATTAATTTTCATCTTCATTGCAATATAGTAGGGATACCCCGTAGTAAAGAAATGGGCGTCTGGATGGTCGTTAGTGGTGGGTGTGGTCAGGAGGGCGTTGAAAAGGACCCAAAAATTAGGCTGGCCTTGCTGAAAAAGAAACCTCATGAACTCGCTGGGATATCGATATTGTCTTGCTTATTGTCAGGGTCATTAAAAATATGATGCTAGATATTTTTGTGGTGGGGATTAGCGGCCACACGCAACCAAAAAAATTAGCGGAATGCATTAGTCAAATAGCAATGTATTGGGTCAGATGCATAAAAAGTAGCAATTGCTTGCCAGCAATTACTTCAAGCACAAGCAATAGCAATAACCCTAACCCTAACTTTTACATGTGTACAAGCAAAATATCATGCTTCAGCAATTGCTTTATTTCATATGCATAACCCCTTGCTAGTGCTTGGACCCTTTTCTTGCCTTCAGGAAGCAATTGCTTGCGGTTTGAACAAAAGAGACGTCACGCTGGTGCAAACACGACTCACAGAAAAGGCAGGACTCGGACACAAGAGTGTGGCAGTGCAAATTACTGCTTCTTTCCTATAATATCTTTTCCTCAGACGTGGTGTCAAACTAACTCGTTTCTTTTTGATAAATGTATAAATGTGGCATTTGGTTTGCACTTATTAAGAAGAAAACAAGGACATGTGCGTTACGGTACACCTTCGGGTTCTCTCTCAAGTGTAAAAACATGATTTTTTTTTAAAACGCGAATACCCTGATCAAGCAAACGCTCAAGCTGCTCCGACAGAGCTTGAAAAAACCTCAGTGAGTGCCTAAACGCACAAGCGAAATGCTGGCTGTATGCATACGCTCTTTAGCAAAAGCTTAACGGCAGGAATTGCTAGCAGTCAGTCAGCGATTAATGTAGCAAAATAATTTGCTCGCTCATTTTTATGCATACAGAATCAAGCAAAAGCCAAGCAAGAGCTTAGCAAAAGCAATTTCTACTTTCTATGCATCTGACCCGTGATCTCCAAGTGTTTAGTGTCACACTTAGACCCTTAATATTTTGTTTGTGCCGAAACCCTGATGCACACAGACGTCTGCATGCAGTTGCAGAAATGGGCTAATGGTTGGTGGTTGGGTGGGGGTGTTGGAGGGGGAAGGGTCGGGGAGGAAGAACACACTGGGGAAATGGTATACTTAGCTTGGGGGAGGTTGGGGTTCCTTAAAACATGACCAATATAATGCCCTACCCCCTAAAAGGGGGAGAAAAGTCTGAAAGATCGTCACATTTAGGAAATAAACCCCCGAAATTGTGCAAAGCCCTAAGCGAGGTTCTAGAATAGAACTTTTGGTGGGGGCTTCTGCCGGGGGCTTGAGATTTTGGATTGGGGTAATTAATACACACTGGTCATATCAATACAATGGAAATGGCCTATATCTTGGGCAGCAGGAGGGTACTATACCGACCATGCAGCTGATCTATTTTATCATCCCGTCTCCACTGTCCCCTGCAAAAAAACCTATTTGTTTTTTTGTTTGCGAGTGATCGTTGCGACCGAGCGAAAAAAAATGTGCAAATTAATGGTACTTGGAAAAAAAAAATTCAGAACCATTTCGTTTGTGAAGTCTAAATTCAAACCCTTTTCAGCAGATATCTATTTTGTGCTGAAACCTTGATCTGATTGCAGATCGCATAAGCATTGATAAAGGGGGGAATGGTTGTGGTGGGGGTGATGTGGGTGTACTTTTAAGAGTGATTTTACTAATTTTCTACTGTTGTCATCGTTGCGTACTGTGTAGACATCTATCATTATCAAGGAACTGTATACCGATCTAATTTCTGAAGGTTTCCATGGCGAAGAAGAATAGTGTAGTAGGTTTCACGGTTCACGGTACACCATGTATCTTTCTTGGGCATATGTAAATGTATACCGATCATCTTGATTTAGCTTCCGCGGGTCTCTTACCCTCCCCCTTTTTATGTTATGATAATCTCCTTGTCCATGTTGACTCAGCCACCCGGCCACAATCATCTTACATTCAGCCCTTGTTCAAACCTAGATATGAACCTTCCTCCACATCAAAGGGATGAGGTAAAGGGAAGACTGGGTGGTATCCCGATGAGGAGGACAGTTATCAGAGGCATGTCAATTTATGGAAGGTCTGGAAAAGATGTGGAGACATTTCCAAGGAGCACAGTTATTTTATTTGAAGTTCGGCATAATGTTAGGAATAAAAAAAATAATAATAATTTTGCTTTCCGGTAAGCCCTGTGTTCGGAGTTAAGTCCAATTCGGCTTTAAGTCGCATGCGATGGAGACTTCATTCCGATTTGGAATTGATTTTGATTTTATACCTACAGGGAGGCTCGAACTTGACTGAATTATGATTTCAGTAATCCCATCACAATTCTGAATTCTTATTACTAAAATTATATTGGTTGAAATGTTCATATATATCAAGTGTCATTGCAATTTCTTTGAAAGTTCGATCGCAACGAATCGCAGTGTGCGCAGGGCTTATAAGTTAGCATCATCTTGGCCGTAAGACCGACAACCTATGTCGGAGTCCTATAGCGGTCTCTATGATCAATCGCATAATATTGAAACGAAAACAAATAGGTTTTAGCAGGGGGTCAAGGGAGAAAAATACAGATACCAAATCCCAGCTGCATGATCAGTGTAGTACCCCCTTGTTGACAAAAAGATTAGGCCCTTTCCATTGTAATTATATGACCAACGTAGGGGGTTAATTTCCTAATGGTGTTAGTTTTGTTTTTTTTGCTTTTGTCATTTTTAAGGACCCCCTCCCTCCATCAAGCTAGATATACCATGGGTGACCCGACAATTGCTCCGCCGACATCTGCTCCGCCGACAATTGCTACGCAAAATACGACAACTGCTCCGCCGACAATTGCTCCGGACAGTTGCTCCGTCGACACTTGCTCCGCTGATATTTGCTCCGTCGACACTTGCTCCGCCGATATTTGCTCCGTCGACATCTGCTCCGCCGAAAATTGCTCCGCCGACATCTGCTCTGATTATACGACAATTGCTCCGCCGATATTTGCTCCACCGCCGATATCTGCTCCGCCAAAATCTGCTCCGTCAATATTTGCTCCACCGACATCTGCTCCGCCGAAAATGGCTCCGCCGTAAATTGCTCCGATAATGCGACGACTATTTATTTATTTATTTATTCGTACTTTCATGCGCATAACAATTGTAGCACAGGCTGAAGACGTCAATTTCAATTTTTGTATATTATAATATATTGCAAAGTAAATTTAAACAATGCTTGCATGACATACACAGGGGCCGCGGAACGGTTTTCAAAATGGGGGGCTGACCATGCTAAAAATCACAATCATATGATCTTTTTTACGTTTTTGTACACGGTTTTGGAAAAAAAAAGTGGGGGGCTTCGGCCCCTGATACATAACATAGAAAGAAATAGAATAAGAGGGATAAGCACAAAGGAGGGATAGATATTCTTATTCATGGGAGTGGCATTTTGTGTATATAAGTGTTATTACGTGACTGGTGATTAAAATGAAAAAAATACGCGTGCTCATGTAATAATTATGACAGTACAAAAAAACTTAGATATACCCCATTCTTAGCGTCAAAATCGCTCTGGCTAAATATGCTCCGGAGTGGAGATATTTGCTCCAGGTGAAATTCAACGGTACCCCCAACTTATTTGTCGAAAACCTGTACTGTAGTCATGCAAAATGTTTACTGTCGGCAAATTTTGTCCCTCACAAACATGACCAAGACATTCAGTAAGTAAAAATTAATATTCACGAAAATACCAACTTGTGAAAGGCTACATGTCGTGTCACCTTCTCGACTCACCCCTCCACTCTGGTTTCCATATCTTCTCGTATACACAGTGCTCTGGTCTCCACATCCACATCATGTCATATACACCGTAGGTTTTTAGATAAATATGATAATATTGTAACGAAATGAAAGGTTTATTTAATTATCAGTATTGTTTTGGAACGGCAAAGACTGTAGAATAAGTTTTAATCCATATGTATAGTTGTATAGCGAAATTCAGTAATCGCTTGTAATCGATTATGTAGTGATATTCTTTAAAAATGTAATTAAGCCTTTTTGCTGAGTAATAACGAAGTTTACAACTGTATAATTGTGTTAGTTTTGTATTCTTAATAATTTTACACTGTTTGGATATACAAAAATAGTGACAATCACGATTGTCTTAGCTGAAAAGATTTATTCTATGACTTTAACTATTTTTAAATAGTGATAAAATTTTTTTTTTGACAAGCTCCCTCTTGGATCAATGGGCTAGATCGATGTAAATCTACTGTATGCTCGATTACAAACCAGGCTACTAGGCCTACAAGTAGTATTTTCTGCCCGAAACTCTGCTCAAGTTCTGTTTAATCCTGCTGCGACAGGGTGAGCATGTATTCTAGTAAAATTTGAAGAAAAAAATACTTCGTTTGCATGCCTGTCATTGTGTTGAGTACGGAGCTACAGAATGCATGGTCTGAAAAGCAGAAGCACGAAAGTGTTGGAAGTACTGACTGGAAAAAGTGAGAAGTACGGAAAATACTGAAGTACGGAAAATACCGACTTTCCTGAGATACTGAAAATACTGACTCGAGAGAAGATACGGAAAGTACTGAGTCGAGAGAATAGACGGGAATTACTGATCTTACCGAGATTCCGAGATGAGTGAGGATGCTTGAAAGTTCTTACCAAGATACTGAAATTACGGAAATACTGAATGCTGGGTATTAGGTCTTCAACATGGTTGTGCGGTTCCACGAGATATGATATAAGATATTGTGAAGGAGTAAAGAGTCAGAAGTGAAGAAAGACGGGCTTTACATCAACTGGTTGTATATTGCAGCCGAAACGAACCAGCTCGTCAGGAAAGAAAGTCGGTTCGGCTACAATATATATAATAGTGAGTTGATTTTGTGTTTTATGTTGATCATGATTGTATTCTTCACTGATAGAAAAAGGATAATTAAAATATTCAATTAGCGCATCGCACTCTCATTTCTTTTACGAGATCCCCCCCCCCCCCGAGGTATGCTTCATGTTTACAATTTAAAAAAATGCGTATAATTCTCCCCTTTCTATTTCTACGCATTTTTTTATTGTAAACATGAAGCATACCTGGGGGGAGATATCTCGTAAAAGAAATGAGAGCATGATGCGCTGATTGAATATTTTGGATATATATATACCAGAAAAGGGACAATAGCGACAATATGAATATATTTTAATAAATGAATATATGTATGTATCTCTCTTTCATAACGTCTAAACAAATAATGTTGTTTTTATTACTGGTATATATATTATTGTCTTTTAAAAACAACTTTATTTGTTTAGACGTTATGAGAGAGATTCATACATATATTCATTTATCAAAATATATTTATATTGTCGCTATTGCACAGAATAGAACAAAATACAACCGAATTATAATTTTATAGTGACTCACCAGTAGCGTAATGAGCCAACAACAAAAAATGGAGGGGGCCAGACAAGGATGACATTTATTTTCCTTTCCTTTATTCGTTTTTTCCATTGATAGGGAGAATGGGGGATCCGTGACCCCTAGAACGCCCCTCCCCCATCTGTACGCCAGTGATGATCATTGAAACAAATTGAAAGAAAAAAGGTGCAAGGGTAGATAAGGCCCAAGACGTAATAAAAAATATTGATAAAAATTATAATGGTGATAATGAAAATAAATGGCGTGAAAGAACAAAACGAGAGAGAGGAGAGGGGAGCCCGCGCGAATGTATGGTGTATAAGTTGCTGGAAAGCAGAAGAGATAGTGTGTCCAGCACCCCCCCCCCCCCCCCACATTCTCTCCCCGCTCAAGACCGGAGTGAAACCAATGATAATAATAAATGAACAAAAATCCAGATTCACAATCTGCGTTACAATTTGTCAAGTGTCAGCGGCAGGGAGAACAATTTGTTTTTTTTTTAAGCAGAAAGCTGTGATGATGGGGGGAGAATGAAATAAATAAATAAATAAAAAATTAACGAATAATAAGAACAGAACAATTTGTAAGATGTTCGTGCAATTTTGTTATCTGAGCACATGACGGCGGAGCAATTGTCGTATAATCGGAGCAGATGTCGGCGGAGCAATTATCGGCGGAGCAGATGTCGACGGAGCAAATATCGGCGGAGCAAGTGTCGACGGAGCAAATATCGGCGGAGCAAGTGTCGACGGAGCAACTGTCGGCGGAGCAACTGTCCGGAGCAATTGTCGGCGGAGCAGTTGTCGTATTTTGCGTAGCAATTGTCGGCGGAGCAAATGTCGGCGGAGCAACTGTCCGGAGCAATTGTCGGCGGAGCAGTTGTCGTATTTTGCGTAGCAATTGTCGGCAGAGCAAATGTCGGCGGAGCAATTGTCATGGAACCATACCATGTCCCTTATGTTCTTCCATCCCCGACCCTTCCCCCTCAACCCCTGCCCTCTAACATTCTCACCCAAACCCAATCAGCAGCCCATTTCTGCATCTGCATGCAGAAGTTTTGGTGCATCGGGTTCTCAACACAAACGCCGGGTCTGAAGTGTGACACTAAACACATGTAGATAATACATCGCTGTTTGACTTTTGCATTACGCTAGTATAAAGGTCAAACCCTTAAGATTGATAAACTTTTCAGTTATGTCTGGCATTATTTTTCAATGACCCTAATAATAAGCAAGACAATGTCCCACCGATTTCATGATGTTTCTTTTTCAGCTAGGCTAGCCTAATTTTTTTTCTTTTTCTTTTTCAACGCCCTCCTGACCACACCCACCACTAACGACCAGCCAGACGTGCGTTTCCTTACTAAGGGAATACATACTTTATTGCTATATGAAGATAAAAATTGGCTCCCGGACTAATGGTGGTTCTAATAGCAATGAAATTTATAATGATTATGATACTGATAATAACTTCATATCATATAAAGAATATCGGGGGTTTTCCCCACCTTGAAACCTGGGAGATGATTGCCCCCCGCATCCCCCTCTCAGAAAATTGGGGATGCACTCCTACCCCCTCTGTCTACGATATGAATCATGTTTATGATTACAAACAGTCCTTAATCCCGTTAATTGTCCCCTTTTCAGGTCAGTATAAATAATTTCAGCTTGCTTTTTGCGCTTGCATCAATCGATTCCCTTTGATACGAGGTGGCAAAGTGCCGTGGCAGATGTCTAAGGCACCTGACTACATCATGAAAGTCCGGGGTTCGATTCCCTGTATGGCCCTTGAGTCTAGGGCCTACTAACTATTGAAAAACTCCAAGCTGCACGGTCCCATTCACTTGCTCCCGATGCATGTTGCAGGCTACGCTGTTTGATCCAGTCAAAAGTCAAGGTAAGCATGTTTGGAAACTGTACTTGTTCTGACGATGCATTCAGGTCAGATGACAGATACAGATCTGATATAAGTTTAGAATCATGCATTTTGGCATAACTACTATTAAAATCAAAAAGTTTTTATTTTAGAAATAATGTTTTTGCACAATTCCACCCAAGGGTTCATTACATGCCGCCACGCACAGAAAAATCAAGCCATAGAGGTCGTGTGTTGTGGACCCAAGAAGTGAGATCCCAGACGCCTCCAGGCTAAGCACGCGCGACCCACTAGTTAGAAATCCACTGCCAAACGCGGTTCGTGGTGCGAGGTTAGTATACTTAATACGTGTGAGTGGCACAATTCCAGCAGATTTTTTCTTCAGATTTCTAAAACTGGTCAGGACTCAGGCAGGCGATTAAATTATTTAGGAGCACTGAATGGTATGGACTATGGCTGAAAATCTGCTGTTTCAGAGGAATGTTTAAGTTTTTATTATACACAGAATTATATCACCATGATGCCGATGTCATGAAGCCAGACAAATTTTCAGCAGTGATTACCCTGATTCCTGGCCAAAATCACTCACACGTATTGCGAGGTTAGTATTAGTATACTACTAGTACGTATTGCGAGGTTAGTATTAGTATACTAACCACGAACCGCATTTGGCAGTGGATTTCTAACTAGTGGGTCGCGTGTGCTGGGATCTCACTTCTTGGGTCCACGACTTCTATGGCTTGAATTTTCTGTGCGCGGCGGCATGTAATGAACCCTTGGGTGGGCCAAAATTAGAGTCTGGTGTTTCTTTCTGATTAGAGTGTTGCTGCATATATGTATGCGTAATGCCTTCAACAATGAAGATAAATGCAATCTTTGTAATGACACAGAGACTCAGAGAGCACCGTACCTCAAGTGATGTTCGTGTAGTCTCCACTTCACTACTGGAGTACTGCTACAGCCTACACTACGCTACACACCTACCCGGGTAGGTGTGGCGTACATGTACGGTAGTGTAGCGGTAGTGAAGTGGAGTGGGGCCTACACAAACATCACTTGAGGTAGAACACCAGTGTTCTGAGTGGAACTTTTCAGGTGTCTAAACCTACTATCATTTGTTGTTGACCGGGAATTACATGCCACCGCACGTCATCAATCTTCACGATAATTAAATTCATACTTTGATTTGATTATTTAAACTATTTCTTTTTTTCTCTCTTCTACACACAGATCTGCACACTTGCTGACTCTGGTGACTTCTGGTCTCTGCTTGCTACCTCAATCTGGGAGATTCCATCATGTCCCTTTACTATGATTTGGGTATAGCCATTTTTTTCTTCACTCTTTCCAGGACCTACGGTTTGCAAGTTGTGGACTGATTATGATACAAAAGAAAAATTTTCTTTATCAATCTTGGAAACAATTTTGAGCACAGTTTTGGAGAGAACTAAGAAATTTGACTTGGACAGGAATACAGCTTGTCAAAAATAATAACACACAATTTAAACGAAAGAACAATTTTAATTTTAATTTTGCGAGAAATGTTATACTCAATCACACGTCCCAAATCAAGGGTAAGTCCTTTGATTAAACATGTAGTTGAATTGCGATTGCAACTCGACCTTATTACGCTTGAATTTGAATTTAAGACTTACGCTTGATTTGCAATTGAACATAAGTTTCTTGCAGTGCCCCATAATTATGTTTTGTTATCAGATATTTAACGTGCTGATTTTTCTCGAAAGGTATAATATATTTGTCCTTTTAAACGGTATTTGAATATGGGTACGCCTTTTATTTGTTTTCCACAATATTTATTGCATGTATGAACAGAAGTGAAATATTTATTGTGAAGCACTGTGAATGTTGTGTGATGGTTCATCATTTTTGTTATAAGACTGAAAGCCTGGTGGATGTGAGGAAGTGGCCTGGATGAAAGAAAAGTGAACATGTGTCCAATTACTGATTTGCATATTCTAAGACAATTTTGTTTCTGGATAAATTTTGCTATGCATTCCCTACATTAAGAGTAAAGGAGAAGTCCACGCAATCAAAAATTCATTTGAATTTAAAGAAAAATAACAAGATATTGCAGGAAATTTCATAAAAACTTTGATTCAAATTTATATAATTACTATTTTAACAGTTCCGTAAATATAACTTATTGTGATCAGATGAAGAATTTCCTATCGTCAAATCTGCAAAGAATAAAAAACAAAATGCCACAAAAAATAGAAACGAATGTGATGTGAGTGACAACTCTAATTTGCATATCATTGTTTTGTGTATATGACTGTTTTGAGTAAAAACAACAAGGGAAATTACTCTATTCAAATAATTTTTAGTTGATGTGGACTTGACTTTTAACTCTACCCCTCCCATCCCAAATAAGAGTAGAAATAATCTAATCAAGAACTTGAAAATCAAAAGCAGCAATTAAGAAGCAAGATTTGATAAATAAAGGTCTGAATAGAATTTCACAAGAAAATAAAAAGAGAAAAAAAAGATGGGTAGGGACGGGGAAGGAATAAAAAAAAAATACCCAGAAAAAAAAATCCGAGTTTCGAACCAGCGTCCTCGCACATGACAAAACAATGGCCAACGCATTTGGCCACGACCATCGCTCTAACGGGAAGGCATTTTTAATATATATGAAAGAAAGTCCGCTCGCCGCTGTTTCCTAATAATGCTTCGGCAATTCAACTGCAATTTCAGTCATTTCGCGATGGATATTGCCGTGGTTTTTTTGTGGTTCCTGACTTTGCTACTTAATGAAATTTCATAATTTTTGTTCAGTCATAAAGAAGAATGTCTATGCTTTATATTGACTATAATATTAATGTGACGCAATTGTGATTTCTACGTGAAAATATGCTTTGTTTATTCACATATATTTCTTGAAAAAGAAAAATTCTAAGCTAAATATCGGTTACCAAAATACGTTAAATGTGCACTTTTTTTCACTGTTCAGTAAATTCAAACTTTTATCTATATAACAAGACCAATCTTAAGAGGAATAAACAATTCTAAGAGCAAAAAACGCTGATTGGAAAGATCGTCTCCAATGGGCTGCTGTCAGCTCAGCTGCTCACTGCTCATTGTGTGACGTCACTCAGCTGGAGCTCGCAAGAGGACCGGTGGAAGGCAGAAATATGGCATGAAAATAAATCATTTTTGAGAGCTGATTTCTGCAATCTCTGATCACTATTTTGAAAAGTGAAGTTATATATCTGATTAGTAATACTTCCCCTTTACAATGATGACCACATAAAGTCATTATAAAATACTTTTGATTCTTTGGATGTATACTTTAATAAAGGATGTACTTTTGCCCAACAGTCAATACTACGTGTTTAGAGTCCGATTTGCACGAGGTATGGGAGGTGGGCCGTAATAAACCCAATGATGTAGCTAAAGGTGAAACCCACGACCGAAGTCCGTGACATGTAACAATTAAAATATCGCTGTACTTGTTTCCCGGGGGGGCCACTTCCATTCACGAGTGGATACCATGCGCGACCATGAGATCTCAAATAGCACCCTAAACACGTATTGGCGTGTGAAACCCTACCCTTAACAAGTAGTGGAAACAAAGCGATACTATTGGCAAGTATTCCCTGATTTGAACCCCTAAACAAGTACAGCGGTATGTCACGGACGTCGGTCGTCGGTTTTACCTTTACCTACATCATTGGGTTTAGAACAGCCCAACTCGCGCAAATCATATACTCTAAACACTAAAAAAAATAAAAAAAATAAATTAAAAAAAAAGATTTAAAAAAAATTATAAATTTTTGTCTTCACTCTTTCCAGGACCTACGGTTTGCAAGTTGTGGACTGATTATGATACAAAAGAAAATTTTTCTTTATCAATCTTGGAAACAATTTTGAGCACAGTTTTGGAGAGAACTAAGAAATTTGACTTGGACAGGAATACAGCTTGTCAAAAATAATAACACACAATTTAAACGAAAGAACAATTTTAATTTTAATTTTGCGAGAAATGTTATACTCAATCACACGTCCCAAATCAAGGGTAAGTCCTTTGATTAAACATGTAGTTGAATTGCGATTGCAACTCGACCTTATTACGCTTGAATTTGAATTTAAGACTTACGCTTGATTTGCAATTGAACATAAGTTTCTTGCAGTGCCCCATAATTATGTTTTGTTATCAGATATTTAACGTGCTGATTTTTCTCGAAAGGTATAATATATTTGTCCTTTTAAACGGTATTTGAATATGGGTACGCCTTTTATTTGTTTTCCACAATATTTATTGCATGTATGAACAGAAGTGAAATATTTATTGTGAAGCACTGTGAATGTTGTGTGATGGTTCATCATTTTTGTTATAAGACTGAAAGCCTGGTGGATGTGAGGAAGTGGCCTGGATGAAAGAAAAGTGAACATGTGTCCAATTACTGATTTGCATATTCTAAGACAATTTTGTTTCTGGATAAATTTTGCTATGCATTCCCTACATTAAGAGTAAAGGAGAAGTCCACGCAATCAAAAATTCATTTGAATTTAAAGAAAAATAACAAGATATTGCAGGAAATTTCATAAAAACTTTGATTCAAATTTATATAATTACTATTTTAACAGTTCCGTAAATATAACTTATTGTGATCAGATGAAGAATTTCCTATCGTCAAATCTGCAAAGAATAAAAAACAAAATGCCACAAAAAATAGAAACGAATGTGATGTGAGTGACAACTCTAATTTGCATATCATTGTTTTGTGTATATGACTGTTTTGAGTAAAAACAACAAGGGAAATTACTCTATTCAAATAATTTTTAGTTGATGTGGACTTGACTTTTAACTCTACCCCTCCCATCCCAAATAAGAGTAGAAATAATCTAATCAAGAACTTGAAAATCAAAAGCAGCAATTAAGAAGCAAGATTTGATAAATAAAGGTCTGAATAGAATTTCACAAGAAAATAAAAAGAGAAAAAAAAGATGGGTAGGGACGGGGAAGGAATAAAAAAAAAATACCCAGAAAAAAAAAATCCGAGTTTCGAACCAGCGTCCTCGCACATGACAAAACAATGGCCAACGCATTTGGCCACAGACCATCGCTCTAACGGGAAGGCATTTTTAATATATATGAAAGAAAGTCCGCTCGCCGCTGTTTCCTAATAATGCTTCGGCAATTCAACTGCAATTTCAGTCATTTCGCGATGGATATTGCCGTGGTTTTTTTGTGGTTCCTGACTTTGCTACTTAATGAAATTTCATAATTTTTGTTCAGTCATAAAGAAGAATGTCTATGCTTTATATTGACTATAATATTAATGTGACGCAATTGTGATTTCTACGTGAAAATATGCTTTGTTTATTCACATATATTTCTTGAAAAAGAAAAATTCTAAGCTAAATATCGGTTACCAAAATACGTTAAATGTGCACTTTTTTTCACTGTTCAGTAAATTCAAACTTTTATCTATATAACAAGACCAATCTTAAGAGGAATAAACAATTCTAAGAGCAAAAAACGCTGATTGGAAAGATCGTCTCCAATGGGCTGCTGTCAGCTCAGCTGCTCACTGCGCATTGTGTGACGTCACTCAGCTGGAGCTCGCAAGAGGACCGGTGGAAGGCAGAAATATGGCATGAAAATAAATCATTTTTGAGAGCTGATTTCTGCAATCTCTGATCACTATTTTGAAAAGTGAAGTTATATATCTGATTAGTAATACTTCCCCTTTACAATGATGACCACATAAAGTCATTATAAAATACTTTTGATTCTTTGGATGTATACTTTAATAAAGGATGTACTTTTGCCCAACAGTCAATACTACGTGTTTAGAGTCCGATTTGCACGAGGTATGGGAGGTGGGCCGTAATAAACCCAATGATGTAGCTAAAGGTGAAACCCACGACCGAAGTCCGTGACATGTAACAATTAAAATATCGCTGTACTTGTTTCCCGGGGGGGCCACTTCCATTCACGAGTGGATACCATGCGCGACCATGAGATCTCAAATAGCACCCTAAACACGTATTGGCGTGTGAAACCCTACCCTTAACAAGTAGTGGAAACAAAGCGATACTATTGGCAAGTATTCCCTGATTTGAACCCCTAAACAAGTACAGCGGTATGTCACGGACGTCGGTCGTCGGTTTTACCTTTACCTACATCATTGGGTTTAGAACAGCCCAACTCGCGCAAATCATATACTCTAAACACTAAAAAATAATTAAAAAAAATTAAAAAAAAAATTTAAAAAAAATTATAAATTTTTTTTTATTTTTTTTATTTTAATCGAGGTGTAAGGCAGGGATGCCCGTTGTCGGCTCTATTGTTCTTGGTAATTTCTGAAATATTAGCTCAAAAAATTAAACAAAATCCATTGATTACAGGTATAGCTGTACCAACTAAAGAAATATATCTAGCCCAGTACGCCGACGATACTATAGTATTCGCCAATGGAACAAATTCTGTACAAAATATAATGACTGAGATTAATAGATTTGGAAATATAGCAGGGCCGAAAGTCAATTGGTCTAAATCTGAAATAATGAAGTTAGATGAAAATATAGAGTTAAATGACCTAGAATGCACGGTCGATCCAGTAAAATTTCTTGGAATATATGTTGGTAAAAACCATGTTGATGTAGAAAAAAGAAATTGGGAAGGGAGACTTGGAAAAGTCGAAAATATACTTAAAAATGAGAAATCTGACTTACTTTGGAAAAATATCTGTCATTAAGATTTTAATTGCATCACAATTTGTTTATGTTGCTTCGGCAGTTCCTGTGCCCGATTATATTTCAAAGGCATTGAATAAAAAATTATATACATTTTTATGGAATTCCAAAAAAAATTAAGTTAAGAGAAATGTATGTTTAAACAAAGAAATTGATGGTGGGTTAAACATGGTTGATATGAAAGCCAGATTTTCATCACTTCGATTAGCATGGATTTATAAATATATGGATGAAATAAAGGGAGCATGGAAAACTCTTTTTATCTATTGGACAAATAAGATTGGTGGTTTTCCATTATGTTTACATTATAATTGTAATAGTGTAGACATTGTTAATTTAGGGAAAAGGTATAATCTACCCTCCTTTTATATCGATTTTGTATATGTTTGGGCAAATTTGAGATACCATAATTTTTTTTAAATTACTGATATTCCAAAACAAGTTTTATGGAATAACAGTAATATAAAAATACAAAATGAAACACTAAATTTTGATAAATGGAGGAATTCTGGTGTATTGATGGTAAATCATGTTATAAAAGAAGGTAAATGGAAAAACCTCAATACGGTATTTGATGATTTTGAAAACAGAAAATTATTGTACAATTTTGAACTAAAAAAGTTGAAGAAAGCATTTCCCAACACCTGGCTGGAAAATAGATCAAATGCACAACAAAAGGAAATAACGATTATACCTAATCTTATTGAAATATCAAATGGTGATTTAATTGATGTAAATATCATGAAAGCTAGGCATTATTATCATTATTATTTAGAACATAACAAAACAGAAGCATCTTTCTTTATGTTTTGGCAAAATTATTTGGGACTTCAGATAGAAATTAATTGGGACAAAGTCCTGTATTTTAAACTTAGACAAATAAAAGATAACAAGGTTAGAGAATTTAATTTTAAGTTCCTGCATAAAATACTTCCGTCCCAATCAAATTTATTTAAATGGAGTTTGAAAAATGATGATAAATGTAATCTTTGTTTACTTAAGGGAACAATTATGCATATGTTGATAAAATGTGAGAATATAAAACCTCTATGGAAAATGGTAGAAGACACAATTCTTTCTGTTTCTAAAGTACAGGTCTGTGTTAATGAAAATATAGTAATTTTAGGTTGGAATATACAAGAACCGAAATACTGGTTAATTAATATCATTTTGAATTTTACTCAATACACCATTTACAGAAATTATATTGAAACGAGTATGAAAAAAGGTTATTACTTTGTTAATGTAAATAGATTATGGATGAATTTGAAAATGAAACTGAGATGGTATTTAAGTTCAAAATATGTTACCAAAAATAAGAATACAAAAGAAATTGACAAATTGCTGGAACTCATTTATTGATTGTTTAATTTGATTACTGTATATACTTTGTGATTTGTAAATTGTATTATAGAGATGTAAATAAAGTCCCTCGAAAGAGGTTTAAAGAGAAAAAAAATACTCCAAACACGTAGTGTTGACTCCTGGAGCAAAGAGTACATCCTTTATAAAACATTTTAGTCTTGATTTTTATACCCTCGCAAATTTGACCCTAAACACGTAGCTTTCCTAGCGAAATAGATACCCTTTTTCCATTATAATGTTTTTGACACCGTTATTACGTTACGTACGTAACGTGCCCTATCTTGAAAAAGACATGTTTTTACGTGTTTTTTGGTCGCGCATGGTATCCACTCGTCAATATAAGTGCCCCCCCCCCCCCTCGGGACTTGTTTAGGGGTTCAATTCAGAGAATACTTGCCAAGGGTATCGTTTTGCTTCCAAAACTTATTAAGGGTAGGGTTTCATACGCCAATACTTGTTAAGGGGTGCATTTTCAGAATATGGAAAATACTTGTTTAATATAGGGTGCTTTTCGAGACCCCATGGTCGCGCATGGTATCCACTCGTCAATGGAAGTGCCCCCCCCTATCATGTTAAGTTACCTTTGTACAGAGACTGGCAACGAAGTTCATTTCCTCGTCGCTGTGGATAGATACGATATCAGGTTGGCCTTTGAACTTGTCAGTGTTCCTGCAATTCGTCACGGCTTGAGTAAAGTTGACGTACTTCTTATGATAACGATAACAATTACCCTGGAAAAACACCCAAGGCCTAGGACATAGGAAGGTTATCTTGCAAACGTAGGCCATAGTAGCGGAACATTCGTTATCGTTCCACTTTCCTGGTCCTATATATTGCTTCGTGAATTTTACAGCGGAGTCGTTCAAGGATTTGGGCTCACTAGAAGAAGTGAGATATTTCTTCTTCCAAATACAAGCACAGTCTTCTGAAGAATTTGGGAGATGAGGGATGTTATTATCCGGTTGCAAAGGAAACCATGCAGTGTAGTTCACCTCCGTTCCATCCGACCATTCAAAGGCACCTTCTGGGGTTGGTTGATAAAGTCCTATCCATTGATTCTGATATCGGCAAGCCTATATACAGAAGAAATTTGCATTGACGTAGGCTTACAAAATGTCGGATTCGAGATTGCGTAGGGAAGGCGGCCAACAGACTGACCAATTTACTCTTCAAGCATAATTTTTTTTTATCTTTTTAAGAAAGATATAATGATCAGGACTCCCATCACACCTAGCCTTTCTTCAAGCAAATTCAGATGAGCAACAAAAAAGGGGATTAACACAACGCTTTTCTTGTTCAATTTCTGATCACTTTTTCTGAGCCGAGGCATTGAAAACGCATATTGATTTACACACTCTATGACAAATGCATCATAACAGAACATTCATAATTTTACATTAGAAAAAACGCAATGTGATATCATTTCGATTTTGCATACTCTGTATACCCTAGGCATCTGTTGTGTGTTTCATAAAGTGTTCGTAGGTTACTAGCGACTTAACGACGACTGGGGGTCCTTTCTTGTGGTACGTGATACAACACAAGATTTCCCTTGGAGTTGATTTGCTACTTGTTTTATTTTATTTATTTTGTTATATTTAATTGATATATTCATATTCCACAAATCCTCAAAGTACATTTCGTAATAAATCATTTTTACAATGAAATGAAAAAAGTGGAGGGGCCTACTGAAAAGCAAAGCTTGTAAGATGTAGACCCCCTATCAAAATCTTATACACGGGTAATATGATATAAGTAGAGTAAAATAATCAGCAAAATCCTATAAATTTATAAAGATATAAACACTGTAACACAAATGTATATACACTATATACAAAATTAAATATTGACTTTTAAATAATCAACACTACCGTGGATAAGTATGAAGTTCACAAAATATTCTTAAAGGTCAAGTCCACCCCCAAAAAATTGTTGATTTGAGTCGATAGAGAAAAATCAAACAAACATATGCTGCAAATTTCATCGAAATCGGATGTAAAATAAGAAAGTTATGACATTTTTAAGTTTTGATTATATTTCACAAAACAGTTAAATGCACAACTCAGCAATATGCAAATGAGAGAGTCGATGATGTCCATCACTCACTATTTTTTTTTTTGAATTATACAATATTTCAATTTTTACACAGATTTGACAAGAAAGGACCAACTTAACTTAACCATAAACTGTTAAAATAATGGTAATTCTACATGTTCAGGGAGAAATAAAACTTTGTTTCACTTGACAAGGAGGAGAAAATAAGAATATTTCATATTTCATTTAATAAAATACAAAAGAAATAGTGAGTGGATGACGTCATCAGTCTGCCAATTTGCATACCTACGAGGATGTGCATATAACTGTTTTGTGAAATTAAGCGAAACTTTGAAATGTCATAACTTTCTTATTTTACATCCAATTTTGATGAAGTTTTCAGTGTTTTGCTTGTTGGATTTTTCTCCTTTTTTTCAAATCAACTTTTTGTTGGGGTGGACTTGTCCTTTAAGAAAGGATCACCCGTAGTTCTTAAAGTCACTCGAAACTTAAACCTAGCTTTGTGAAACACCCACGCGCCATTGGCACGTTGCAGAAGAATTGCAATCTAACACAACTCCTAAAACGAATCGCAGCGGGATTATCAACCAATCAGACGGGCACATTTTTAACGTGCGTTTGTTTGTTGTTGTTGGGGGTGCCTCAAGCGCAAATTTTGCGTCCGAAGGGTGCTATGGGATTGGTTGATGGTCAATGCACACCATACGCATTTTTAACTTGCATTTGTTTGTTGTTGTTTGGGGCAGGGGCCGCGGAACGGTTTTCAAAGTGGGGGGGGGGGCTGAGCCAAAAGTGGGGGGAGCTGATCATGCAAAAAATCACAATCCTATGGTCATTTTTACGTTTTTGTACACGGTTTTGGAAAAAAGTGGGAGAGGGGGGGCTGAAGCCCCCCCCCCCCCCCCCCGCTTCCGCGTCCGCGTCCGCGTCAAACGCAATATCTTCCGGAGGGTGCGACGGAATTGGTTGATGGTCAATGCACACTATGCGCTTTTGTAACTTGCGTTTGTTTGTCGTTGTTTTGGGGGTGCGTCAAACGCAATTGCTTCCGGAGGGTGCTACGGAATTGGTTGATGGTCAATGCACACTATGCGCATTTGTAACTGGCGTTTGTTTGTTATTTTGGGAGTGCGTCAAACGCAATTACTTCCAAAGGGCCATACAGTATTGGTTGATGGTCAGTGCACACCATACGCATTTGTAACTTGCGTTTGTTTGTTGTTGTTTTGGGGGTGCGTCAAACGGAATTACTTCCAAAGGGCCATACGGGATTGGTTGATGGTCAATGCAGACCATACACATTTGTAACTTGCGTTTGTTTGTTGTTGTTTGGGCCGCAGGGGCCGCGGAACGGTTTTCAAAGTGGGGGGCTGAGCCAAAAGTGGGGGGCTGATCATGCAAAAAATCACAATCCTATGGTCATTTTTACGTTTTTGTACACGGTTTTGGAAAAAAAAGTTGGGGGGGGGGGGCTGAAGCCCCCCCAGCCCCCCGCTTCCGCGGCCCCTGTGGGGGTGCGTCAAACGCAATTGCTTCCGGAGGGTGCTACGGGATTGGTTGATGGTCAATACACACCACAAACTTTGACTTTGTTTAAAAATACTAATGGAAATCTAATGAATTCAATTCAAATTTTTCTATCAATATGATTAAACGTTACGACTCCCGAATACACATGAGATAGACAGGAAATACATACAAATACAATAATAATGATAATATGCATTTTGTATAGCGCCATCTATCTATCTATTCTTACTATTACTGTTAGTATTGTTACTATTATTATTACACCGGATTTAGTTCGAGCTGCCTTTCAGTGCTCGTGCATTCAATGAATTAATCCTGCCGGGGACCCATTCACCTCGCAAGGGTCGATTGGAGCATAGTGTCTTGCTGAAGGAAAACACGCCATGGCTAGGATTCGAACCCACGACCCTCTGTTTGAAGGGCTAGAGTCAGAACCACTCGACCACGGCGCGCCCACAATTCAAATTATCTTGAAATGAGCCTAACAATTATTTCAGGGGCGTATTGTACTTACTTTTCTTTTGCACAAGTCCAAAATAATGTTCGTCTCCCCATCACTGTGAATGGACACTAGATCGGAAAAACCAGGAGAATGAACGTCTTCCTGATCTTTCCAGTTGATGTTCCGACAGTTCGTCAGTGCTCGAGAAAAGTTGACTCTCTCATCAAAGTAACAATAAAGATTGCCTTCATACCATCCGAAAATATCTTGACAGCTCGAATTATCTGCTATACCTGGAAAAAAAAATCGAAGGAAACCCCACATTAATTCCTGTCATCAAATGTTTCGGTCACTGACGGATCCAGGGGGAGGGGGCACATCCGGCTCGTGGCCCCCCCCCCCCCCCCTTGAAAGTCACAGCATATATTTTTAATTGCAATATGTCCTTCATACACAAGTGTTGCCTTTTTCTTTGTTTCTTGTCAAATTTTCTTCGGGTAAATGCTTTGAAAATTCCTGGATCCGCCCCTGGTGGCTGTTTCATAAAGCCGTTCGTAAAGTTACGAACGATTTTACGCACGACTTGAACATGTTCTTAGGTCATAGCTCAATTACATATAGGGATATCACATAGCACAAGAAAGGATCACAAGTCGTGCGTAAAGTCATTCGTATCTTACGAACAGCTTTATGAAACACCCCCCAGGTTATGGTTACCAGCCATCTTGATAGATCAGTAATAGGCCTACATGAACTCTTATATTGGCCACACCCACACAAGCACAACCTCACGTCCACTGGCTCACTTACAATTAAAATTGCAAAAATAATGTTTGTACTGCATGTGTAAGTGCGTTTGTCTGTGAGGGTGAGAGTATGGGTGTGTGTTTTTGCATACGTGTTTGGTGGGTCGTTCATGTGAATGTTTGTGTGTCTTGACGATTTGTTTTACAAAACGAGAACCCCAGGAATCATGCAAAATTAGAAGACAATGATTTTTTCAACGATTACTGAACTAATAATGCATTAATTTGGTATAGGTCATTCAATTGCAATTAACGTAAATGTCTCTAAAATACTAAAAAGTTCAACCAATTGTAAAGAGATTCTTTGCTTATCTAAATTTTGAGGTATTGTGGGAATGGAGCATATTGACATTGTCAGCTTGAATGTTTTACAGCTGTGCAAATACGGGTACGGATAATTAATTTTCCTGAATGGTGTTATGATTAGCTATGCAACTTGGAATTACTACCAAGGGTGTTTCATACCCCCCAAAAAAAATGTCCGTAAAGTTTTCTTGCTTTTATTGTCATTGTTTTGCGAGCCAACGTACAGTGTAATAATACGGCAAGCCTTAATTTATGGTGCGGCATGATTCGTACTTTGTAGATTACTCGATCTTCGTGTTGCTACTTTGTATCATAAATGCCTGTTGTACTATTTTATTCATGTATATTCATCTTGTATCATGCGAAGTAATTCATGCCCGTTCTTCTTCTTCTACTTCATGCTCGCTTCTATAGCTCTTTTCTTCCCCTCTCTTCTATTTCTTTACCTTCTGTATTAGCCCTTTCTTTTTGTATTCGTTGTTTAGTTGTATATTTTTACAGGCGTAGGCCTATCCCGGCACAGTCAAGCATCTGCTGCCTTCTGCGTTTTTTTACACCTCCTTCCATGTACATAGAAACTTAATTACATACATTGTTATATTACTATACAGTAGTATTGATTTATTTCATAATATGAAATTGGATGTAACCTGCGTAATGTCAATCGGAAGAAATAAATGTTTAATTGAATTGAAATATAATTTTTCCTCACGTTCATTGCAATGGGTCCCGTGGAATCCAGCAAAACAGTAACATTTGTAGCTCTCCATAGTCTCCAAACACCAGCCGTTCTCACATAAATATTCTATACAACCTAAGATAATAAATAAACGCCATAAGAAAGTTGAAATAATTTTTGAAATGACTACATATTATCCTTACATAAGTATTTACATAAAGAATTTTTTTAGGCCTAGAATGACACAAAAAATATAATTCTTGATATGAACTTCCCACTTTCTCGGTTGATCTATCACAACACTCTATATGACGGGAACCGGATCTCATTTGAAGGCCTCGATCTTCTAAAACTATGACGTTTTCATCTCACCGGATGGACTTTCAAGGGATTCCGCTAGATGTGTTGTCCTTGAGGGCGTATCACTGGTCACCAGGTCTGCTGTGCTCGTTTCTCCTGTCATCATCATTTCGTCAGTCAATAGTGATTCTGCAGCTAGAAATATGAACAAAAAATTACAATCACGATATATTATTATTTGTCCTGACATTACTTTTTTTATTTTGACAACGAAATTATATGACTAAGCACGTTAGTTTTTCAGTGATCATTGATTTTAAATCAATGACGCTAAACATCATTTTATGTAAAAAAAAAAAATATGTGAAATATATTACAATTCGTTGAATCAGTTTTATATTTTCTCACGTTCATTGCAGAGGGGTCCTTGAAATCCAGCAAAGCAGATGCATTTGTAACTTTTCATAGTCTCCAAACACCAGCCGTTTTCACAGAGATCTTCATCACAATCTGAATCAAAACCAAAATTAGAATGAAGTGATTGATATTCGTTTTCAATGCAAACGATTCAGATAGTCAGGACAAAATTATCATCTCTCTCCATTATGTTATGTACATCTACATGAGAGTAGATTTCAGAATATGTCGAGGACAGATAACAGACCATCTTGACCGTTCTGGACAGGAATACTGTGCAGGCTATCGTTTGATCTAAACAGTCCGCAGCGGGTGCAGTACGGTATTTTACGGCTATAGTGCGACAGACATACGGTCCACAACGGTCACTTAGTCTAGCTAGGCTGACGCAGGCGACCACCTAGTGTGCGAACACCTTTCGTGGATATCTTCCATGGTAATTTTTTGCAAGCTTTACTATTTCCCTAACCGAGGATCGAACCGCGGACTCTCATGTGTCTAGTCATGCACCTTGGACCACTCGGCAATTCCACCTCCGCTTGAAAAAAAGAATAGAAATCAAAGGCACCCGCTTTGTTGAGTACCTTTTCGCTTTCAAAAGAGGAATTTCTCGGCCTGTTTGTGGAGACACCCACATCATGCCAGTCGTTTGCCACCAATGAAGACTTGCAACATGACGCACAGAGCTATACTTAGATGTAAAATGTTCCATATTTGGAAGGTTTAGTGGTCCAAATGTTTTAATACAGGAAGTAATCGTTTATTCATAGGATTCGAAAACACAATAAGCATTATTCTGCAAGTTTGATAATCCGAAAAAAGTAAGGTTCCCATAGCTAATGAGCCATCTCCGTACTCCCGAGACTTACTTCATTCTCGGACAGACGAACCTTTGAAGTACGGAATGCTAATCTATTGTCATTATCAAGAACCTTCTGAATATCAAACTCAATATTATTGTCGGATTAACAAAACTTCGGGAAATGCAGCAAATCCTACTTTTCATTTTCTGACTTACCAAAATAGCGAACATTAGTGGTACATGTAATTTCTTCGTTTTTATGATTAATGACCTTTTGAAATATCGGGAGCGCTCGCATCATTTGGTTAGTGAAATACGTATGATCTTAGTGAATTCCTACAAACAAGCCTTAAAATGCCCCTCTTCAGGTCTGAATTTCCTAAATTTTCAGCTCGCGCTTCCCGCTCGCAATATTTGATTAGTGAGATGCGTATGTTAATCATGATTACAATGACTACAAGTGCTTCATGTGTAAGTCTAACAAATTTAGCAAGCGCTTGGCACTCGCATTAGATGACTATGGTGAGATATGTATTCTCTTAATGGATTCCTAAAATAGAGTCCTTAAAATCTCCCTGTTTAGGGGTCAACATAAACAAAAATGTCAGCTAGTGCTTCGCGCTCGCATCATTTGGTTAGTGAAATACGTATGGTCTTAGTGAATTCTACAAATAAGCCTTAAAATGCCCCTCTTCATGTCTGAATTTCATAGATTTTCAGCTCGCGTTCGCAATATTTCATTAGTGACATGCGTACGTTAATCATAATTACAATGACTACAAGTGCTTCATGCGTTTAGATGTAATTCTAACAAATTTAGCAAGCGCTTGGCACTCGCATTAGATTACTGGTGAGATATGTATAATGCTAATGGATTCCTAAAATATAGTCCTTAAAATCTCCGTTTTGGGTCAATATATACAACAATTTTAGCTAGCGCTGCGTGCTCGCAATGTTTAACGAGACATGCACGTATCATGATATAACAAAATTGTTATAATGTCCCTTTTTAGGTCTGAATACCAAGAATTTTCATCTCGCGCTTCGCGCTTGCATTATTTGATCAGTGAGATACATATCCGTTTAATGGCACTGTCCTTAGACTGTCTCTATTAGTGCATTCCTGGCACCTGAGCGCGCTTCGCGTGCTCACTAAGTGACTCAAATTTTTTGCAGGTGCCCCCCCCCCCCATGCCGTGACCCACGGTACGCCACTGAACGGGAGTTTGCCGATTTGCCTTATGATTGTCGATTTTCAAAAGTTTTTGCTTTGAGTGTTTTGTTTTCAAGACGTTGATCGTGCTGCTTCATTGGTTTGAACTACTAATGTAAATGAAATAACTGTTTGTGCTTATCACCATGACCACTAGGCAAATCATTCAATTATTTGATTCTAAAGTACTTTAACCCTTTTTCCATAATGGGGTTTTGGTAAACGGAATCCATATTTGATACGAAATACGTGACATTTTGTGGCATTTTGTGGCAACTGAGAGCGCTTTGCGCGCTCACTAAGTGACTCAAAATGTTGCAGGTGCCCCCCCCCCCCCCCCATGCCGTGACCCACGGTACGCCACTGAACGGGAGTTTGCCGATTTGGCTTATGATTGTCGATTTTCAAAAGTTTTTGCTTTGAGGGTTTTGTTTTCAAGACGTTGATCGTGCTGCTTCATTGGTTTGAACTACTAATGTAAATGAAATAACTGTTTGTGCTTATCACCATGACCACTAGGCAAATCATTCAATTATTTGATTCTAAAGTACTTTAACCCTTTTTCCATAATGGGGTTTTGGTAAACGGAATCCATATTTGATACGAAATACGTGACATTTTGCGGCATTTTGTGGCAACTGAGAGCGCTTTGCGCGCTCACTAAGTGACTCAAAAATGTTGCAGGTGCCCCCCCCCCCCCCATGCCGTGACCCACGGTACGCCACTGAACGGGAGTTTGCCGATTTGGCTTATGATTGTCGATTTTCAAAAGTTTTTGCTTTGAGGGTTTTGTTTTCAAGACGTTGATCGTGTTGCTTCATTGGTTTGAACTACTAATGTAAATGAAATAACTGTTTGTGCATGACCACTAGGCAAATCGATAATTATTTGATTCTAAAGTACTTTAACCCTTTTTCCATAATGGGGTTTTGGTAAACGGAATCCATATTTGATACGAAATACGTGACATTTTGTGGCAGATAGGTCCATTCATTACATGTAGGCCTATTCGCATCGCAGATACGTATGTATACAATGATAATGGAGTCAATACTGTATAATGAAATTAAACTCTGCAAACATCACAAGGCCTATACTGTACGCGACATAATACCCTTAATGATCTGTTGGGGAAAATGAAATATATTCGGATGAATGTGACTGGTGAATTTCATTCCACACATTACATAAAATTGGTAATTCTCATGAAATAAATACACCGGAAATGAATTGTAAAAAGACAAATTATGATTACATCTTCATAGATCATTGTGCTCCTTTTCACATACCTAGTCATCTAAGAAGTAAGTGCCGATAACCAAAGAAAGAAGATGTATATAAAGTCTTATAATTTACAACAACAAAAAAGTCAATTCAGAGGTAAATTGGATGTGGATTTCTTCGAAGGGACGCTGAAATTCGATGACAGATGCATGCACATCGCTGAAGAAATAGTAGTTTAACATATTATCTGAAACCAATGCAGGAATGCGGTTATTTGCTTTATATTCCACTTTGGAAACGATTTCATTTATACTGTGTAAATCCAATGAGCATGATGAGGGAGAGCAATAATTACACCTCAATGAACGTCTGAAATTATTTCATTTTCGGTATAACAATCCTTCGGATAAACGAACATTATGATGTATCTTACACTGTTAAAGCAGAAGACAAATTAAAAAACAGATTTTACAGAAAGAAATAACAAAATCTTTCTGTAAATTTTTATAACAGGAAAGACTTTCTTTAATTTTTCTACAATTTTACAAAACAGGTCTGTTTAAAAAAAGGGGGAACAGTTTTAATACAATAAATTTTGAAATTAACATACACCAAATGCCAATTTTCTGTAATTTTACACATATACATGTAAGATTACATGTGTTCTCGAGACTCTGCTGCAGGAATTTATTTTTTAAGTACAAATTTTCTATGTAAGTATCTTATTATTATCAAATACTTGACTTTCTTGATCCACTTTCTAGTCTCCTAACGTTAAAAAAACGACTGATATTTCCATGTTACACTCTGAGTACGATTCCTACTACGAAGATTATTGTAACAAGTATAATTAGACATTAACTTTCCCTCTTAACATATTTTACTTTCTCTATCCAAATGAAATTAGAGGCTGGTTTATATTTCCAAAGCTAGCTCAAAGACATGCTTTAAAGGGCGCACGAACCAACAGCCCTAATAGCCCCACCTCAATTCCTCAATGACTCCGATCTGGCAAGGTTCATTACCCACGATCCATCATTCTGAGCAATGTGGTCTCAAAATATAGCCCTACTTGAACGACAACACACCGATTTACTTCTCAATGCATTCATGTCGCAATAGATATGTTCCCAAGTAGCTTAACAAAGTAATTTTCCTCTCTAAACACTTCGGGGTTTCTCTACAAATAAAACTATAGGACAATTTATCCTCTTAATTTTTCAAAGTTATCTCGAATTGTATTTTTACGCATATTGCTGCTTTTTGTGAACCCTCGTCTTCACTGCTGTATTCCGTTCAACATATTACCTACTACCTGAACATGGCGTCATACACTGTAAAGGCCACGGACATACGTGGGCCTCAAAGTCTGTTTCGTGTTCTCAGAAAATTGAATGACATAAATGCTGTTACAATAATTTTGCAAGATACATAAACAGTGAAGATGAGGTATCAAACGATGATACTAGTCTCTATTCAGACGTAGTGCTTAAAAAATATAGGTTCCAGCCTCCCAATAGTAAATTGCCAATTCGTCCACTGCCATTATGCTCATCAACCTTCATTTAGTCTAATGCCATTTCGTCTAACAACCATTCAGTCCAGTAACCGTTTGCTCCAATCATCACGTCTTCTAATCACCAGTTCGCCTATGACCATTTCGTCTAATAACCAGTTGGTCTAGTACCCATTTTCTTTTCATTCTTTTCGCCCAATTAACACTTTTCCAATTAGAACAAATGATTTACTGACTAAATGGCTATTGGACCAACTGGTTATCAGACGAAATGGCAATTAGACCATGTGGATAGTGGACGAATTGATGATTGACCAAATGATAGTAGACGAGTTGGTAATTAGACCAATTGGCATTAGACCTATTGGAAATAAACCCTCCAAAATTAATGCTTTTTTGACAAATTTCCGAGGTTCAGAAACCGATTTTACAACTAATTAATGCAAATAAAAACCACTCTGTCCTTTAAAGCCCCCTCACACCTGACCGAATGTAGGCGGACGAAGGGTGACGAATGGTAAAATGAACGAAATGCACGCGAATTCAACGAAATTCAAATAAAATTTCCTTCAGATCATGCGATCAGTAACTGTTGACAAATTTTATCAACGAACGGTAAGCCAAGGAGAAATATGACATTCAAAGGATATCGATTTTTCGGTTCACCTCTTTGAGAAAATTGCTTCCGAAGGCGAGCGAAGTGTTGATATATCCCAATAAGACGAAGGAATAGTCACCAATGGTTTGATATGGCGTGCGATTAGAAACGAAGACGAGGGAATAGATCAGGCAAATTTGTTCGTTGTGTCATCGTGTTGCTTCGTTACGGGTTCTTTCGAGATCGGTCCACTTTGGCAAAAGCGCGAAGAGGGACTATGCGCGACAAAAACACACGAACGATAAACGAACGATTACCGCAGACTAAATAAGAGATGCGAATTCAAACAGATGACCAACGATTTTTCAATTCGTCGGGAAATTTTAAACATGTTCAAAATTTCCGCGCGAATTTGAATAATCGCAGCTGTTAGTTCAGAAGATGTACGAACCCAAACATGAAGGGTAAATATGATTTACCATTAGATACCATTGAAAACGATTTTGTAAAAAATGCCTTTCGCCAGCCATCGCAAGGCATATTTCAGGCAATTCGGTTAGACTTAAGTAAAAAGTTCGAGTTACATTTTGGTGCGCAGTTAAACGAATTCCTTGCCCAGTGGACTCAGCTCCGTTAAAATCATAAGCCCGTTTACTGAAATCTGGTTAAACTTGGACTGTGGTCTAACCATGTGCTAAATTTATGGGAAGCAAAAAATGCTATTGTAAAATTCAAATGTTTGCTGTGCTCATATGTTTCACGTTACTGCTGAAGGAAACAATTTTGGTTACTACTACTTGATAGCTCTGAATTATTTGAGTGTCAATTGAGCTGATAGATTAAAGCTGTACTGATAGACCAGGGGCACGTCTTACAAAGAGTTACGATTGATCTGATTAACCCGAACTGTAGGGTAATAATTGTTGATTGATGTCATAATTGTTTGTACAAGATCTTTGCACAATGTACTTTGTAAAAAATTACAAATAGAAGACCGTGCACTGAATTTTCAAGAAATCAATGAGTGTATATGAGTTTACAGCATATCTAGACAAATATTTCGAGCAAACATGCAATAGGCGTTGATGTTGCCGGTTTTCCATAGATATGACTGATCAGATCAACGGGGTCTAGTGTATAACTTAAACCTGAGCTCAGAATATGAGCCATGGGGTCGAAAGGGGACCAGCTTACCTGGAAATCTACAAACTCGGTGACCAAAGGTTTGTGAGTTATCATTCCTGGTGGGACACGAGTCCTCAGTAGATGAAACGCGAATGATCTTTGGAATAGTCTGCACCATACTTCCATTGGGATGAAGTTTCTTCCGGCATTCAAGAAACATTGGTAAGGTGTAATTCAGACCTAAGCCATCTGGACACGCAGTTGATCCATTCGATGAACCAAGTATAACTGAAATAATTAGTTGAAAATAAATTCAAAGTATTGCCGATACCGTCGGATTTTAATGTAATGTCTACTAGTATATTGTATTCAACCTGAATTTTACATTTTTTAAAACTTCGTTATTTAGCTGGGATTAACTCTGATTCGATATAAAGTACCTGGAAATCTTAATTCATGTCACTCAGAATATGTTGCATTCGGGCTGATGATTGAGCCAATTCCATTCCAGTTACTCAAAACGGTAGGATAAAAGTGACATTGATTAGCATGAAGTTGACACGACATTTGCTCCTGCGACAATTTATCCGGGTTGGGGTTGCAATATGGTCATATGTTAGGGTTAGTTTTAGGGTAGGGTATAATGTTAAACCCAGGGTTTAAAGGGATGGTCCGGGCTGAAAGTATGTATAGCTTAATAAATAGAGTAGAATTCACTGAGCAAAATGCCGAAAATTTTATCAAAATCGGATAACAAATAACAAAGTTATTGAATTTTAAAGTTAAGCAATATTTTGTGAAAACAGTCGTCATGAATATTCATTAGGTGGGCTGATGATGTCACATCTCCACTTGTTCTTTTGTATTTTATTATATGAAATGAGGTTTATTCAAATTTTTTCCTCCAAGAATGAGAAAAATTGGATTGACAACTGATTTAGTGCATTATATATTTATTGCTGCAACTTATTTCATTATAAGGGAGACATATTATTTACACAAGTATGAAATAATGAAAAAAATTATGATTTCATGTAATGACATAAGAAAACGGAAAGTGGAGATGTGACATCATCAGCCCACCTAATGAATATTCATGACGACTGTTTCCACAAAATATTGCTTAACTTTAAACTTCGATAACTTTATTATTTGTTATCCGATTTTGATGAAATTTTCGGCATTTTGTTCAGTGACTGTATTAAGATATAAATATTTTCAGCCCGGACCATCCCTTTAAGTTCGTCATTCGATCAGTGTTTGGGATTTAAAGCGGACTAATTGTCGCCGGAGTAAATGTCATGGAACCCTAGCCGAACAAACCATGTAATGTGCATAGTACAGTCCCCATCACGAGTTCAATGCTTAGATGATTTTAACTTGGGAGGAATCAAACTGGGACGCACAATATATGCATAACGGACATTTCAATTAATCTATCTATCTACATGTCTTCCCGAATACAACGTGTGTAATATTATAAGGGAGGATTCATCATTCATACCAAAGTTCCGTCATTGGGTTTCGAGCCAGTTATTCATGTTCCACAGTCTTGCATTTTCATCACATATTTTTAAAACGAAGCAGGCCTATTTGTCATGAAATTAATTCAAGTGTTAATACTTAGCTCAAGAAAAATTCTTTTTCACTAGATTCCTTCATAAAGATCATGCAAGAATCGAAATAATATGTTTGAAAAGCCTACCTGGTAACAAACATGCTGCGAGTCCGTACTTGAATAGCGAACACATAATCTGTTAAAATTCGATATAAAACGACGAGAGTGAAAGTAAAATATTGTGACGTGCCAATCTCACCATCATTATAGTCAATATCAACATAGAAATCTCCCGTTTCAAACACCATCAATGGTTATATCATATCATCATCACGACCAAGTGGGGCCTAGTCGCCGGTATGACCACCTCCAACATGTCAAATGTCATCATTCAGTTTGATAATCATCATCAAGATCATATAATTTACCTCATCATCATCACCATCAGCGTCACTATCATCATCATAACCAGCATCATCACCATGAATACCACCATCACCGTCATCATATATACCCTCTTTTTTAATTTGATGTTCTTGTTTGTTTTTTCTCAGGCAGTGTATAATGGTCAATAATTTGGTATACACAATCATAATTTGACTTTATAACTAAATTGAATTCAATCACAGAGGTACTTATCATTTCAAGCTCTGTTTCTTTTCAGAGCCTAATTTTGATGTTGTCTACATCATGTGTAAACACGCTATAGATTTTGTAAAATTATGCATCAAAGTTTTATTGCCAATTTAACTCGATCCTTGTGTAATTTTTATATATATATTGTATGGTTACAGACAACGTTTAACTGTCCTTTTTACACATGAAAAGTAAACGCTTGAAATTGAAACGTCTTTCAAAGTTACCATAAAAAATCAATATAGATCGTTATGTCCAATTATCATATAGTCATTTGATCTTAGAAGGGTAATAATTCTTGCAGAAATATATTAAATGTACGATTGTGACATAAAAGCTTTATGCAAAAATGGGTGACGCTACATAATCAAAAAGTCATGCGTGGGTATGAGAATCTTAACCATAATTATCAACTGGCAATATTTATTTATTATTTATTTATTTATTTTGTTTTATTTATTTTATACTGCAGGGTAGGCCTGTTCAGTTCTTAAAACTGCTTTACAAAGGCGCCCTGCAGTTTAAAATACATGTCAAGATAACTATGAACAACAACAACAAACAACATCAAAAATACAAAATACAAAATATCTAACATCAGAAACAATTAACACCAAAATATAGAGTGGGAAGTGACAATTTAAACATACATAGCATTGTAAATCAAAGGAATATCATTTCGCTCTTTATCAATTCGTATGAAAGGCATACGAAGGCATTATGTCTACATTCTCCGAGTAGGTCTTAGAGTATACTTGCCATTTTTGTAGATCTAGCGGCAACTGAATGCTGAGACAAATATGCGAGATTGGCAATATTTTGCTATAGTAGGACTAAAGGTTCATCGCGTGAGCAAAACTTTCTGATGATTTAAGGAGAGGTATTTTGTAAAAACGTTCTGCACAGAACGTCGACTTAATTCGTCCCGAAGTTACCAAGCCCGCTCGCTGATGTAGTTATAGAGCATGCAGAGTGAAATAAAATGCATCGTTTTTCCACAACGGATTCTGATTGGCCTTTTTGTCTTTGGACAAACTTCTGACATGTGGCGCCTAGCTGTATGCGTGATTGTGAGAAATGGCTAAATAAAGGTGGAGGTCTCCTTTCTTTGATCTCTGCTGATTGGCTGGCGAACACCAAGGCGGTATCGACACAACCAATGAAAATGGTGAAAGCTATGGCTCCGGTGTCTTGGATGTCGAGAAGCGAAAGCATATCCCATTAACCCAGTACATATCCTCCATAAGTGTGGTGGAGAAAATAATGATTTATGAGTTTACATTTTCATACATGGAATCATTCTGACGGAATCATTCTAATCAATGTTTTTATTGTCTTTTTTTTTTAATATCATAATGTGTGTTTGCGAGGGTGGGAGGGCACGTGCGCGTGTATGATTTGTACACACTGTCGAAATGATTAATGCTTTCATTCTTCGTTGAAATCTTGTGTGAAGAGGGAAAGGAAAAGTAAAGAAAAGGCAGACACATGACTGGTAGAAAAGGAGTAAAGTCGGAAAAGGGAGGAAAGGAAGGACATAACAAAAAAAAGAAGGGGAAAGCGGAAGGAAAGGGGACGAAAATGAAGAAAAGAACAGGTGATAAAGATTATTGTTCCGAAATACTAATAAATGAGTGAGATAGATGACATAGATTAAGAGATGGCAAATTGGAACTCGATTTTATGGCGGGAAATAGAAAAAAGGCAAAAAGAATTGGAAAATGAGGTAGAATGAAATTGGCTAAAAAGCTAAAGGGGAAAAGTTGAATTATGAAGAAAAAAGAAAATGAAAAAGACAAGAATTTAGGTACACACTCGGGCTGCCGAGGTTTGAAAATAAAGAAGGTGAAGAAAGAATAGGATGGCGTATAAAGTCCATAAAAGCTTGCTAAATTTCAAGCAATAACATTCCCAATCAGGAAATTATCAAACTTTGAGAGGTTCCTGACCTACCGCCCAAGAATTGCGCAAGGCTACACATGCCCTGTAATTATATTTTTAAAATTCACAACAACGATTTTCTCGTTCGCTTCGCTCGCTCGTGCCGCTTTCCCCCCTCATTTCCCATGTTGTGCCCTTTCTGAAGTAATATGTTTTGTAATTATATACCCGCGATTTCATTGAAAATAACGGCAAGTTTTGATAATGGCTGAATGAATCTCGAGAGGTAATGAGAGAGGCTCCGCCCCGGACTCCACATACGTGGCACTGGCGTACAAATGGAATGGTTTTGGGCCCTGGCCCCCAAAAGTTCTACGACCAAGAACCAAAAATAAGATAAAGGGACTGGGAAAATGTAAGGTATAAGGTTATTTTCTGAATAACATTTTAATTAATGCTCTGAAAAGAGGAAAGCTCATTCTTGCTGCTCATCTCTTTCAAAAATTTACAATTTGAAGTCGAATTTGGACGTATTTTTTCTACTTTCTAATTTCACAGAATAATAATGATAATAATAATAATAGGCATTTATATAGCGCCATCTATCTAGAAACATTCTATTCCGAAGCGCCATGGGCGGAAATCCCAGGGGGGACGTGTTTCAACAGGACAATGCAAGACCCCACACAGCACGGTTCATCACCAACTTCCTTCAGGAGCAGGACATTGACGTCATCCCATGGTGTGCATGCTCTCCTGACCTCAATCCCATTGAGCATCTGTGGGATGAACTTGGCAGACGGGTGAGGTCATCTACTATTTGTGGTCTTTTATGATGGTAAGAAATACATCATTGAAAAACGAAATAAAACATGTATTTTAGGACGAGATGACCTTACTTTTGGGATGATAACCCTTTTTTTTTTTTTTTCTTTTCAAATTTTCCAGCCCCTTGTCCCCCCTACCTTTTGGGAGAGATTTCCGCCCCTGCGAGGCGCACAAGAAAAGAAAGAATAAGAAAGTTTCGATGGGTGTCAAAGTGCCATTCTATCCAGGAGTAAAATGCCTTGATTTCTCAAAAATTGCCATTTTCAGCATTTCAATACCCTCTTTTTCTTGTTGAGATATCATTTCAGAGTACAATAATGATAACTGCATGTCTTTAGCCAAGTCATCAATACGGGATTGTTTTAGCATGCTTTTATCCAAATCCTGACATTAATAATTGGCCTGCTTCTATTCCACTCCACTTCCTGACATTGTAATGTATTGTTTTTATTTTCCATCAATCAAAAATGATAACAATGATAAATATATATATTGACCATAACAAAGATGATCAGTAAAAAGACGGAGGGATTGCCCTACTCAGCAATGATAACATACCAACGCTGTTTTACAAAGGGTCCCTTATAGATATGCACGTGTAAACATATAAAGCAGAAAAGGAAAATACTTAGTTGACTTGCGTTAACAAAATGTAAAAAAAAAATCAGGGATCTGAGCAGAAAGTTACAAAAAGTCTGGGGAAATGACTTAAAGGCTTTCCATCAAATGTGTCAGTCCATCTGGGTATCAACGTTGGTATTGCAATGTATACTATGAAAAACAAAAGATGGCAAAGTTGAGATACTTGTGATAGATCCGGGTACATATACCGGCAGACATCCAGAATGGTTTAAATCTCAATAACTAAGGATAATGCAGGTAAAAAAAGGCATGAAAGGGGGGAGTGGCGGACCCTGACCCGGAGGAGACAAAGCATTGGAGGGGCACTATTTGTAAACAATGCTGTGCCCCTCCAATGCTTTGTCTCCTCTGGGTCACGGTCCGCCACTGCAGGTAGGGGAATAGAAATGTATCTAACACCATGAACACCACATGAAATCATTTATTTATTTATTTATTTATTTATTCATGTTTTATTTAACAAAAAATCGATAAAAAGAACAGTGGAGGGTAGTCCGGTTCAGTTACAAAACTGATTTACAAGGCATGCTTCGGAGAAGAGGCTGGAATTTATTTGCCCTCTCTGTTCTTTTTTTTTACATACCGTTGTTTTCCTTCGATGACGTCGACATTGATAAGCAACTTGATAACAGTGGTTCGTATTAGAAATTTTCTTCATTTCTGATTATTCAAACTGCACTTTTATTTATTTTATTTTACTTTACATTTTGATGTTACTTGCTTTATTTCACCTTCCTTCTCGTCATTTCACTCCATTTTACTTTTCTTGATTTAATTTACCATGTTTACTGACTTTGTGTCACTTTCTTTACTCCTAACTTTACTCCTCATCACTTCCAATCTGCAGGCACAGACCCTTGTCTTTCACAATACACACAGTGCAGAGTCTGAAGTAGGGAGACTAGATTAACTGTGTTCTAGATTAACTATGTACTCTATACACATACAGAGTCTTCGGGTTCTAGTCTTTACTCTAGACCGGTTATTGGTTAAAGTGTCATATTTTATTTATTTTTTTTTTTTTTTATTAAAACATCTTTCAACAGGATTAAACATTAATCAGCTCGCAGGCTGTTTCACATAATGGTCCTGCATAAAGAAAATATACACATATTAAAAGGAAAGATTACAAATAATTAGGAATACATGTAATTATAAACAGCAAAGATTAAAATACAAATAATGCTAAAAAATGAAACATCAGAAAAAAAAACAATTAGCAAGATTTATCTCATAGTAAGATAAAGAAGTGAAGAAAAGGGAAAGAGGTACATTTTATATATCGATAGTGACAGGAATGGGTCTCAATTTAAAGAATCGTAACAATATTAATACTCATAGGAAATCATAATAATCGATAATAAGTAGATGTGTATTATTTGGTAATCATGCTAATAGTATCAATACTACAGATATATATGGACCAATGTAGAACAGTTGAATAATTCTTATATATTTGAGCGAAGTTTCTTGTAATGATGTTTGAAACTTTCAACAGAAATGGCATTCTGGATGTCTTCCGGGAGTTTGTTCCAAGTTACTGCTCCGGCATATTTGAAGGATTGTTTAAATAAGGATATGTTAGGTTTGGGTAATACTACATTTAGTGAATTTGCATTCCTAGTGTTCATGCCATGGCGATCGAAGTACATTTCAATTTCATTTGATAAGCGGGGAGGGGCAACGCCCCTTATACACTTGTACATGAGAATTTCCAGAAAATAATCTCGACGTTGGTCAATAGTTTGCCAGGAGAGTTGATTTATCAATGCATTCCCGCTCGCAATTTGATAGTCAGAAATTCCAGATACATATCTGGCAGCTCTTTTTTGCAATCTGTTTAGGGGCAGTTTGTAGGCTGCTGGACAGTTGCCCCAAACAGAGATTGCATAGTCTATACAGGGCTGAATTATGCATTTATACAGGATATTTAGTACATGTGAACTCAGGAATTTACTCAACTTGCCTAAAGAGTAGATCTTATAGGCAATCGATTTACATAATTCTCTTAAATATACATTCCATTTCAGGTTTTCATCTATCACAATGCCTAAATATCTTATAGACTTTACCTGTTCAATCAGATCATTATTAATGAATATATTCAATGTATCAGATGATCTTAATTTAATTAGTATTGTTTTGGTTTTGCTTGTATTAATGCGTAATCGGTTTCGGTTATACCAGTCATTTAAGGCGTCTACACTTTTCTGTAATTTCTTTGTTACATCTTCCAACTTACTGTCAGAGGAAAATACTACTACATCATCAGCAAATATGCTGCAAGTACCTTCAGTAATACATTCAGATATATCATTAATAAAAATTAAGAACAGGATGGGGGCCAGAACACTGCCCTGCGGTACTCCAATTGAAAGCTTTTTAATATTAGATAATTTACCTTTGGAAAATACAGCTTGCTGTCTATCATTTAAGTAGTTTTTGAACCAAGTGAGCATATTATTGATAATTCCATATTTTTCGAGTTTGAATAGAAGAAGTCCATGATCTACACAATCAAAACATTTTGAGATGTCTAGAAAGCATGCAGCAACCATTTCTTTCATATTTAATGCATCATAGAAATCATCTAAGACACGATGCAGGCACGTTATTGTTGAATGGTTCGGAAGAAATGCGTATTGATCAACATTAATCATGTCATGCTTTTGAAGGTAGGATAGTAGTTGAGATTGTATTTCCTTTTCTATGATTTTGGGGATGTGACTAATGACTGAGATTGGTCGGTAATTAGATTTTTCATCTTTTGAACCCTTACCTTTGAAAATTGGTGTCGTACGTGCAATTTTCCAGTCAGCAGGTACTATTCCCGTATCTAAACTAGTGTTAAATATGTCACATAAGGATTGGGCAATAAAAGGGGCAGCTAATTTCAATAATTTTGTATCAAAGTCAAGGATATCTAAGTTACTATTTGAGTCCAAATTGTCCAAATGACGTAGAATCTTTGAACAGTCAATTGGTTGAAAATTGAATTCATAGATACATGGTGGATGATTCCACTTTAATTTTTCTTTGCAAAATGATTTAGAGATATTCTTACCAGTATCAATAAAAAATCATTCATTTCATTACATTCAATATTACAACCAGGGTCCACAGATTTCGACACCCCATGAATCTTATTCAGTTCTGACCATAACTTCTTAGAATTATTTTTATGTTTCTTGTGTACATCATATATGAGTCTGTTCTTGCAGACTACTTCACTCTCATTTAAGTTCACTGCAATTCGCTTCACTACACTTTAGTTCACTCCAATTAACCGCATTTCATAATACCTTGTAGTTTCCTTTACACTTCTTTATTTATACACACTTCATTTTGATTAATATTAAAGTATGTTACTTCAAATCACTAGCTTGAATTCACAATGTTCAGTTCACTTCACTATGCTTCACTTATTTTTACTTTTACTGGACTTTTACTTAACTTCACTTACCTCAACCTTACTTCACGTCACCTCACTTGGCTTTACTTCAGTTTTATTTTACGTCGCTTTATCTTACTTCACTTTACTTTCCTCACTTCACTTCGCTTCAGTTAGATTCACTTTACTTTACTTTACTTCATTTCACTTCATCTAGCTTCACATAACTTCACTTCACAGCTTCACTCAACTTTACTCTGATTTACTTAACTTTACATAATTTTACTTTGCTTTGCTTTACTTCAGTCATGTCGGTGATTAACAATCCATGATTATTATTCAACAAAAAAAATACCACCTGTCTGAATTCCCTTTTCAAATCACTTCACTTCTTCTCATTTTACTTTTTACTCTGAGTCACTTTACTTTAATACACTATTTTTAATTTTATTTACTTTACTCTCCCCACTAAATATCTAAACGTTCATACTTTCTATTTCGTGACATCATTTTATCGAATTATATTTATAACCTATTACGGTTCCCATGTTGCCCTCCCTCATGGCTGCTATTGTTTCAAGCAATTACCTGCTTATAGCTGGCCCTGCATTTTTACCCACCTTACTATTTTACATGCTTCATTTATGTAGTTTTCAGTCTTATACATTATTTTACTTTTAGATTGTCATGCAAATATGTACTAATTTATGTCATTGTCATTTTATCAATTTTTTTTATTTGTTATTGATTTATGAATAAAATGCAGAAACTCCTGCAAAAAAAACTTTACGTTGCTATACTTCCATGTCGCACTGTCCATGCCATTTGAGAAAATACCCACTTGTCTTCATCCTTATCTCACGTTATACTTTACTTTATATTCCTTTACTTTACTTAAATTTAATTTAATTTACGTTCATGGTACAAGATCCATGAAGTTTTTAAATGTTCAGTAAGTATATCAAATGATTTAATCAAGATACAAATGGAGACACATGTATTCTGAGAATAGGGTAAAAATTCGCAAACACCCACTCTCGATGAATATGCCTTTGAATGGGGATTTTTTTTTATAATCAGCAGTTGGAAGGTTTGTATTTTCGAAGGTCACATCAACATTAACAAGATCATTTGAACAAACGGCTGAACGTAAAACAGGCAATTTGATCGCAATTATAGGTTACAACAATGATAATGACATATGTTCTTCAAACACATTGAGAAAAACATTTGAATATTTCCTACATCATATATTAAAAAAAAATTATTGTATAATAGTGTGTGATTGACCCATTTACATTATCGCCTTTATTTTGCATATAACTGTTTTTATCAAACTAAACAAAATTGCTCATGAAAAAATATGTTGTAAGATTATATGAGAGTGCTTCCTTTTCTGTAGTAGCTCCATGCTTTTATCAATGGAATATTTCAATTTTACACTAACTATACAGACAGCCCTCTTCTTCTACAAAATTTATGCCCGAATAAAATTTAATGTATTATGTTTATGAAATTTGCTGGTCGTGGGCAGTGGTATAAAGTTGATGTTTTTCGTAAACTTCAGGACAGCTATAGTGATTTACGTATATCAAAATCATATCTAATGACTATTTTCCCATATAGGTTCCACGCGCTCATCTACAAAACTGAACTTATATTATTGTTTCGGTGTGACGGATCCAGGGTTTCTGCTCTCAAGGGGAGGGGGAGCACGTTCCGGATGTGCACCCCCTCCCCCCTCTGGATCCGCCACCGGCCGATACGGAGTTTTCTGGGCCTTGCTAATCTCTAAACTGCCACTGTTAAGACAAAATTACGCCCTTTTCTGCCCCCTAATTTTTGTACCTCACTGCACCGTTGGTAAGAACTATTGCAAGGTAATTTTACAACTTATACAAATTGTATGATTTGTTCGTTTCCTGTAATCATCTCAGTAGACGTCATATACCCATAATAATTTGACGGAAATAGGTGACGGTATGTCCAACTGTCTACTAGACATGAAGGATTAATGGGCATGTCAATGTTTAATCAATTAACAGGGTTAATTGCGACATGGATACCTTACCCCCGCCTCGTCCTCATTTATGTCAATTCAAATTTACGATCTGGTTTTTATCTTTCCGCTGGTATATCCTCTGTTTTTATGTCATCGGGGATTCGAGCCTGGCCAGTTTACATAAGAACAGACTGCGCGGCCGTAAGAGTGCCATATTTTCGCAAGATTTAGATTTTTTTCAAACATGAGTGGAAACGCCGGCAACACGAATTGCGAATGTCTCCTCTAAAAAATAATTATTTTTTTTAAAGTTCAACTCGAGTGATTCAGTCAGTCGGCAGGCCGTACAAAACACACCTATATAGTTTATTCTGGAGCACAGCACTGTGACTTTGGAATAACCTCTTCAACCGTGCGCGAGGATTGTTTGAAGAAGAAAACGACAAAACTCTATTTCGACGCCACTCAAGCTTTTCCGGGAATGGTAGGAGAAGTTACAAGCAGGGGTGTGCCCTCGGTGACACTTTCGGGGTTGATTATTTCGTTAAAGAATCTTCAGTTATGGGATTAAACATCTCGGCTGGGCGGACATTGCAAGAGGAAGGATCACTGGATGCCAGAAATGATGATAAGATTGTAAAATACATGAAGGATGTGATAAATGGGGACAATGTTGATGTATCCAGAGAGGTAAGCCCATTTTTTTATGTGCGTGTTTTTTTTGGTAATGATTTTACAATAATAAAAAGGCTTTCTTTTATATACCACTGATGCCATTTTCGACACCAAGCAAGCCTCTCATAATGATTGTTCTTGTTCCCTTCGTTCGGATAGTGCATTGTTTAAAGGACAAGTCCATATCCCAATAAAAAAAATTGATTTGAATAAAAAAAAAGAAAAATCCAACAAGCATAACACTAACAATTTCATCAAAATCGGATGTAAAATAAGAAAGACATTTTAAAGTTTTGCTTAATTTCACAAAACAGTTTATGCACATCCTGATCGGTATGCAAATGAGGAGACTGATGACCACTGACAATTCTGTGCACAAACAGTAACAACATAGTAATCCGCCATGGCCAAGTCCCATGACAAAAGTGATTTGAACCCGATCCGGGATCCCAGGCAGTATATTCGGACTTTTTAATATAGATGTATCAGAATAATTATGTTGAAGTTGAAGGTTATATAGTATTAAGCTGACTTAACAAGTGGAACGCCTCTGGCAGTCTCGCCTGCATTATGCGATTTAATATATTTCATATAATGACATAATACCACGTTCATTGACCATAGATGACATTTGAACGGTGACTTAAGACTTGTCAACTACACCCATGTCCACATTTCATTCACTCTATCCATAAACTTTCAAAGTTATGATGGCAATTCAACAATTACCCTAGTCCTTTGCCAGGACTGTTCTGCTTTTCAGTTGATCAATAACACAATCCTCGACCTCTACGCCCGAAATGAAAACAGCCCCACGATTTCCTACCCTCATCGTGAAAGAGGGGATAGCGCGATCACTGGGGATGGCGCGCAGGGGAGAATGAAGCAAGGGGAGAGAAATAACAAGTACACCGACGTCTAGAATCTAGACTACAATTACCCCAACGTGGCCTACGTTTATTGACCTTAACTGACCTTTGACCTTGGTTTTGTGACCTGAAACTCACAGGGGATGTTCAGTGATACTTGATTACTCTTATATCCCAAGTTTTATGAAATAGATCCATAAACTTCAGAGTTAGGATGGTAATTTAACAAAGACCCCCAACACGGCCAAAGTTCATTGACCTTAAATGACCATTGACCATGGTCATGTGACCTGAAACTCGCACAGAATATTCAGTGGTACTTGATTAACCTAATGTCCAAGTTTCATAAACTAGATCCATAAATTTTCAAAGTTATGAAGGTAATTCAACAAATACCCCCAACTTGGCCAAAGTTCATTGACCCTAAATTACCTTTGACCTTGGTCATGTGACCTGGAACTCAGGAAGGATGTTCACTAATACTTGATTAACCTTATGTCCAAGTTTCATGAACTAGATCCATAAATTTTCAAAGTTATGATAGTAATTCAAAAAATACCCCCAACTTGACCAAAGTTCATTGACCCTAAATGACCTTTGATCTTGGTCATGTGACCTGAAACTGGTGCAGGATGTTTACTAATATTTGATTAACCTTATGCCCAAGTTTCATGAACTAGGTTCATATACTTTTTAAGTTATGATGTCATTTCAAAAACTTAATCTTCGGTTAAGATTTTGAAAATAATTCTCCCAACATGGTCTAAGTTCATTGACCCTAAATGACCTTTGACCTTAGTCATGTGACCTGAAACTCAGGCAGGATATTTAGTAATACTTGATTAACCTTATGTCCAAGTTTCATGAACTAGGTCTATATACTTTCTAAGTTATGATGTCATTTCAAAAACTTAACCTTAGGTTAAGATTTGATGTTGACGCCGCCGCCGCCGCCGTCGGAAAAGCGGCGCCTATAGTCTCGCTCTGCTATGCAGGCGAGACAAAAACGATTGATCGTGGTTATTCATGGCATGCTCTCTCATTTCAGGCTCTTCAATTGCTCATGAAGAACCTCCAACCAATGTTCAATTTAATGCTATTTTGGATGTCGAACCTTAGCTGAGCATCTGTCTCATCAATTCGATTTTATTATCGTTTAGCACTAGACTATTTTCATCTGCGTTGCCATGCGAACATTTCACTTCCCCCCCCAAAAAAAAAAAAAAAAAAACATGAGGAAAAGCGATTGGAAAAGAAAATCAGTGTGGAAAAGGGAAGGCATTTTCTCCATATTCTCTATAATAAAAGAATAAAGACCAAAGCGGGGCACCTTTTCTTTTTCCTGCGCTTCACGCAGGAAATAATGATAATAATGATAATAGTAATGTCTTTCCTATTGGCCTAGCGTCCTTTCCCTGCCCCGGTTCTCCTTCTAAAATAATAATAGTCTTCTTACCAAAATATACAGTCGGGAATAAAATGGAATGTCTTTTGTTTCTTGCTGATTTTTGACATCATACTTTCGCGCTTTTGGTCGGAGCGGGGCTAAATCTGCCCTCCTTGCATGACTCTTTTTATCCCCCCCCCCCCCCCCACTTTTCCAATTAGTACTTACCACTTGATAGGCCTTATAGTTAGTCGCTTCTGAATGATGTTAACAAAGACCAGGCATTCATTGACACCCCCCTCAAATCTCTAAAATTTTAGCTTCCCCCACTCCCCTCTTTCTCCCTCTCTCCCTCCCTCTCTCTCTCTCACTCTCTCTCTCTCAATTCCTCTTCCTAGACATCTGCAATGTTCCATAAATGATCTTTCTGTTTGATCTCAGGATGACGAAGACCCTTTCTTTGTGTTAGATCTGAAGGATGTGGAGAAGAAGCACCACCTATGGAAGCAGGAGTTTCCAAATGTGCAACCATTCTATGGTAAGTCTGAGCCACACCAACGAAAATTACTGCCTCCAGTCCGACCAAAGTTATTACGTTATTATTATTATGTTTTTTTTTTTAAGCACACCTAGTTACCTATAATGCAAATAGCATTTCCATTTATTTGAAAGCGATAAAAGAGCATTTTAGATTAAATGCCTTTGCTCACGGGCATATAGGTGCCGCGGCCGGGGATCGAACCCCGGACTTTCCATGTATAGCCAGGCGCCTAAGACCACTCGGCCTCGGCACCTCATTTTCAGTGACATAATCATAGGTCGGTTTGGATCGGATTCATGTGTGTGGCTCTAGCATAACTTGGAAATAATTACATCTAATTAAATAAAGTATACAGCAACAGTCACTTTTTGAATCTCTGCGGCGACCCTGTAATCGATGTAGATATTCTAGAATCCACGGCGGCCACGGCAAGTATGACTGAGGCATCAATCACCCAAAGATGTATAATGAAAATTTACCGGGGAAAAATCGTGAGGGATGTTTTTAAACATATACCATCTCTGACCCTGTAACCATGGTGTAACAAAAATGACAAAATTTGCTCTTTCCACCCTCACTTCTCCCAGGGATAGTGATAACCAATTTTTTTTTCTTCAGCGGATAATTTTGAACAAGAGCCCCCCCCCCCCCTCACAGTCTTCGCTATCAGCACTCCGATGCATGTGCGGTACCGTAGTGAAAATGTCTCGGTGTTTATAGTGAGAAAAAAGTCAGGGCAAGCTATGTAGAGTACCGAAGTGTGACGTCATCAATTTTCTTTCTTCTTTTTTTTTGCATTTTAGCATGTTTGATAACATATTTCGAAAGATCGTGATGAAATACCTCTACAACTAAAATTCTGTTAGAATCGGTCACTGGGACCCCAAGATATGATCTCATAAATACATACTCAGCCCAATAAAAGTCAATTTACATGTATTATTGGCCTGTTTCCTTACAAATGTTAGAACCAGGCCAATGATACATTGATTTCAATGGGGCTAATTATGTATTCATGAGGTCATGGTTTTTTTAGACTTTCGCAAGGCCTTCGATTCCGTAGACCATGAACTTCTGATGCAAAAATTATCTAAATACGGAATACGAGGCACTGAGCTTACCTGGTTTACTAACTACCTAGCCAATCGCAAACAGAGAACAATTGTAAGGGATGCCGAGTCCACATGGGGTACTATAGTAACTGGGGTACCACAGGGATCAATACTCGGACCCCTCCTATTCTCGATTATGGTGAACGACCTTCCTAAAGTTACCTCAAAAAGTAGTGTGATGATGTACGCTGACGATACTATTATCTTTTACAGTGCAAAGAAAATTGAAGATCTCGAAACTGTACTTAATAAAGATTTGAAACACATCAGTAACTGGGTTAATAATAATGGACTAAGGTTAAACCCCACTAAGACACAATTTATGATTTTTGGAACACCCCAGAAATTAGCAAGTACGAACAGACCCCTTTCATTACATTTGGACAATCATGTAGTACTGCAAGTAGACAGCTACAAATACTTAGGTGTAATCTTAGATCCTGCCCTAAATTGGAAGGATCACTTACAACATGTTAGTAAAAAAATTGGACCTAGATTAGCTCTATTGAGAAGATTGAAACAATTTTACCACTAGATAGTATCAAGATGCTAGCAAATGCTCTGGTATTGCCATTGTTCGACTACTCCAGCACTGCTTGGTCAAATCATGGACCTACTACACAGTAGTGTAGTAGGTCCATGGTCAAATTGTGCAATTGCGACCAAAGAGTCGCTTGTGAAACAACATAAAAGAATGCCACGAATTGTCCTTGGAGTTGGTACACGTACTTCCACAGATTATGTTTTGAGTCAGTTGAACTGGACATCAATTGAAAATCGGTGGAAAATGCAAAGATGTAAGCTGGTATACAACGCTATAAATGGACAGGCACCAAAATACCTGACCAATTTATTTGACAAAGCGAATTCTATTCATGGTTACAGAACCAGAGCTGCAATAACTGATGGACTTTTGATACCAAAAGCAAGGAAAAATTCTGGCAAACAAGCCTTTTCCCATGTTGGTGCATTGGAGTGGAATCGTTTACCGCATGATGTAAGGCAGGCACCCTCTAAACACACATTTACTGAAAGATTCTGGAAAGTGACCCAAAACTAGGTAACGCCCCTCATGAAATTCCTTTAGTAAATGACTAACTCACCTAATACAGTAAAATATATCTTACATATCTATATTTCTAACCAATTTTAGTATACCAATAAACAATTTCACGTGCCTGACACCATGTGGTTGCTGATTCCACTCCACTGAACTAAATGTAGATGACAATAAGTTTTATGTGCATGTTCTGTAATTGTTTTCTAATGTATTTTTTGTTATTGTATTCCAGGGCCTCTAAGTATAACAGTGTTTGAACCACTGACATAGTCACCCTGGTAAAATAAGACGTAATAAATAAAATAAATAAATATCTAAGGCTCCCATGGACCGATTCCCAACAAATTTGATTTGTGGAGGTATTTCATCATGATCTTTCGAAATATGTTATAAAAAATGCTCAAATGCAAAAAAAAAATTGTGATGTCATCACTTCTATACTCTATAACTTATTGTGTACGTTAAAACGTTTCTTTCAGCTGTTAAATGCAACTCCAACAGAAGAGTACTAGAAATGTTAGCTATACTTGGAGCTGGTTTTGATTGTGCGAGCAAGGTAGGCATGAACGGTAATAAATATGTGTGTTCATTCTCTATTCATTTGGGATTGTTGTGTTGCTACGAGAAAACACTGGGTTGTGTTGGTATTCCATTTCTTCATCACATCTTTCAATTTCAGGGATCGAAGCCAAGCCAACATTATATATATATATGTAAAGCAGGCATCTGGCTTGAATGGGACTACCCTGCTTTTATAAAGAAAACATGAATAAATAAATAAATAAATATGTGTGCGTGTGTTTGTGTGTGCTATCATCGTGAATATTTCAGCTACAGTGTACATGTATATAACATTCGGTGGGTTATTCACTTTTAATACTTATTCTTCTGAAGCAGTTGTCAAATAGCTCGAATATTCATAATCTTGGTATATATTTCATTTCTCTTCTTATGATCTGTGCATCCTTGTCATGCTAATATTTAATTTCATGGAAATGTTTCAACATTTGAAATTGACGTATTCTTCGTTTAATTTTCTTTTCTATTTCTTTTTTTTTAATATGTTAATAGTATAATTCTTTCCTCTATGACAACTGATGTTTGCTATGATATAGGACAATTACTAAAAAATAATTATTTACTTGTAAGCGGGAAATAATGTCACTAATACCACGATTAAACAATCAAAGCGTTAACCGATACTTACCCCGATCTTAAACGAACACTTGGCCTCATTACGATTTATGATTTTCGCAATAAACCTGAAAATATGCGTCATCCCACGCCCATAAATCTGGATGATAACTGGTTGATCATTGGTTGTCTCCGGTCTCAGCAATATAAGAAAACTTGTAATTTTGTTGCCACTGCTCTGTTAATATATCAAACACGATCTATTGAATATTATTGATTTTAACCTTCTATTTACACAGTAAAATACTGTATGAAATTTCATACAACGCTATTTACCATGTTTACTATATGAATCTTACAGTAGTTGCTTGAATTATTGAGAGTTCAATACTTAGAATCAAACTTTGTTGTTCAAGAAATTAAACACGTGTTTGAACTGTTTAAGAATTACTGTGAGATTCATATAGTGAACAGCATTGCATAATTTTTATACAACGTTTTTACTGTGTAGAATATTACTTACATGCAATATAGTTTAGTAATTCTCTCAGAAAATTTATTTATTTTCTTTGAGACTAGAAAATGTTGTTAAAAGTTTTTCCCTATTCAAATGCTATTTCCATTCTCTCGTACTGAACAAATCCCATGGAACGACTATTATTTCTTTTCATTTCATTTTATTTATGTTTATGTTTCTCGTTTGACATTTTGTTTCACGTTAAAAGAAAGCAACAACGATAATACAAAATATAAAATTATAGACAATTGGAAAATATATAAGCAACATGATTAATCAGTTATTGATTTACGTGTAAGTCAAAGAAATATGATGGGACCTACATAAAAGCAAGCTTCTATAACTGAGGGTCCGATGAATAATTTGTATGTAATACAGACAGACATATAAAATCTAATGACATTAAAACGGATAGAAATTAATGTAATGACATTAAAGTGTAAATGCACCCTGACAAAAAAAGAGATTATTGTAAAAATAGCAGAAAAAATAACAAAAAATACTGGTAAAGGTTTGAGGAAATTCTATCAAAGATTTTTTTTTTAAGTTATTCAATTTATATTTTTTATTTGTGACGTCATATGCGAGCAACCTCCCATGTATCGTAAATTAAATGGGTTTTATTGTATCTTTAGTATACCAACAGACAAATTCATTCAAATCCGCTCCTGAAAAAAAGTCATCACGAGCCATTTAAAAAATTATTTATTCATTTTATGTTACACAACAAAATAGGGCAGCTGCTCGTATATGACGTCACAAATCAAATCTTAAAAATCAAGTAGCTTTCTCAATCTTTAATGGATTTTTCCTCAAACGTTCACCAATGTTGTTCATTATATTTTCTGCTATTTTTTAATAAACTTTTCGTCAGACTGTCTTTCCCTTTATACCAGTTTGATGTTCGTTTAAATACAGAATTTGAAAACAGGAGGAGGCTCAACATGCATGAAATCACATTTTGATGGCAATTTTTACGTTTTTGGACACCATTGCCATGTGAAAGGAGGGATAATTAGGGTTAAAGCACTTTCAACCAGGTTCCACGGCCCCTGTGGAATAGGAACATTACTATACATGCATATTGTTGAAAATGATCTCTATAATCGTATGGGCTGTGTAGGTCCATGGTTTTACTGTTTATCACCATGCGGGTACTTATCATTTTTCATGAAGATCATACATCTATTTGCTTGTCTGTCTTTACTGTTTTTATGTTTTTATTATTTTACCGCATCATCATTATTGATGACATCGCGAGGAAGGCCTACATATTTACCAGTACATGCATGACATGTGGAATGAATGAAATAAAACAGAATTACCATCCCTTTAGGGTAAAATGTTTACCACCACGAGGGTAAATATGTGTCCAATCAATTTTGGGCTGTATTTTACCCAAATGCGGGAAGCATATTGCCCAGTAAGGTTAAAAAAAATAAGCAGCAATTACTTTAGAATGGGCACAATTTTCATCGCACTGGAAAAATAAAAATGCCTGAAATAAATGCCCATTGTTGCCTGGACACATAATTACCCTCATAGAGCACTTTTACCCAATATTTTTAGAGAGCACTTCTATTATCAATATAACTAATATATGATATATATCATCATTTTGTTATTATCGATATTATCTCTACTGTTATTGTCATGTTTGTTAAAATAATCTTCATCTTGATCATCATTATCATTTATTATCCATATTATCACAATTGTTATTATTATTACACTCTTAAAATAGTTGGGCAAAAGAATGCCCAACTTTTAACCAACCCTGAGCAACATACTGTCCACACAACTATTAGTTAAAATTTGCCCAAATTGGGTGATAAAAACTGATAATTGGGTAACAGATTTGCTCAATTGGATAATAATTGCTCAGAATATATATTTTTTTGCCAACATACATAACGCAATACAGTGGACAGTATGTTGCCCAACATTTTAAGTGTGTACCATTATTATTGTTATTATTATCATTATTATTTAAATTATTGTTCTTATCATTAAGTATTCTTATAATAACTATTATTATTACTATTATTATTATGTATTTTGTTATTGCTGTTATCATTGCTTTCATTATCATTATCATTAGGATAGAAGTAATCGAAGTAGTTGTAGTAGTAGTAGTAGTAGTAGTAGTAGGAGTAGTATAGGTATTGTTATTAAGTATTATTGTAATTATTATTGTTATGATCATTATTATGATCATCAAATAATTGATTTTGAGGCCTCTTGGAGTGTCAGTGACGGACAATACAAGTCCTACAATTACTGACTTTTCACTCTCCTTCTCTCTCTCTCTCTCTTTCTTTCTTTCTTTCTTTCTAAAATGTTACCTTCATTTTTCACCCCCCCCCCCCCTTCCAGGCGGAGTTACAGCAGGTGCTTGATCTAGGCGTTCAGCCTAATAGGATCATATATGCACACCCATGCAAAGCCAAATCACACCTCATGTTCGCCAAGGAGAACGATGTCCGACTCATGACGTTCGACAACGAGGACGAGCTCGTCAAAATAAAAGAAGTCTTTCCAAAAGCGAGGTTAGATCGACAAAAGATGTTACGTTATCACATTTAGGTGCACTTCTTTCAGGTTTTTTTTTTCAAACTTGCTTCTTAGTTTTCATTTTGAAAAGGAAAATTCCTTTTTGTTTGTTTCGAATTACCACCATTTAATATACCTGCCATATGCTGTTATACTAACTACCACCATGATTACGGCCATGACAAGGCAGATTTGTAAAATAAGGAGGACAATAAACTGATAAACATTTATTGACAGATCTTCTCTTGGTCTTACTGGTGGTTTCAGAAATCTGCTGGCAAGATGACATCATTTTAATCTGTTAAAAGAAATGCCTTACATCTAAGTTTCATTTGCACTTGTCAATTGATAAGAGTTCAAATCAATCAAGAAAGTTCATGTAAATCTTCAACAAAACTGGATGAATATTGACGAGGAATGGTGGTATTGGAATAATTATAGTACTTATTTTCAAGGGACTCATGGGAGATGACGTCATCCGTTTTCTCATTGCTAATCCATGATGGCGTATACCATCGAGGGTCCCCGATCCCGATTTTTTTCTTTAAAAATGTATTTTCTTTTATCTGACTGTATACCTACGTCAATTGAGGACTTTCCAATTAGCCTACAATATACGATAATTCTTCGGAATATTTTTTAACGTTTTTTGTGTAAGATTTTTTAAGGGTTTATCAAGTGTGCTAAACAAGTTGATTTAGTACCGTACAGATGCTGATAATAAATAATGGTGATAAATGTGTTCAGATGTTTATAAAGCAATCTATAGCAATTCATTTATAATTAGAGTTCGTATTCATACTCAAGTTTACAAGTAGGCTTATCCCACTCACATGACCTGTATATAGATTAGCTGTTTGAATTATAATGCCGGGATCATATGTCAATGAAATTCAGTATATATTATATATATATTGTGAAAGAAATGGACGAAGAGAAAAATGGTAGGCGTAGCTTAAATCAAGGATCCCCAGAGCTATCTGCCCTTTGGAAAATTGGTAATGCCGAAAAAATGTCTCTGCCGGGAATCGAACCCGGGTCCCCAGCTTTGAACGCCGGTGCCTTAACCACTAGACCACAGAGACGGGTTAATGGCTAGGCCGACCCCGATCCGATTGACCGGCAGATAGACAGATTTTTGACACTATACCAATTATAATTTTCTTTGTCGGGAGTAGGTGGGTTTTGAACAATGACAAGCCGCCATGCCTCAGCTGGATCAAAGCTATTCCTTTGATACAGTACACGTATGGGAGAAAGAATACAGATGTGTGAAGTTATACATCATGGTACAACAGCTTTGGCAACTCTTTTTTTTATTTTAAATATTGTGAAAGAAAATTATAATTGGTATAGTGTCGAAAATCTGTCTATCTGACGGTCAATCGGATCGGGGTCGGCCTAGCCACTAACCCGTCTAGCCGCGGCGTTCAAAGCTGGGGGCCCGGGTTCGATTCCCGGCAGAGACATTTTTTCGGCATCACCAATTTTCCCAAAGGGCAGATAGCTTTGGGGAACCTTGATATAAGCAACGCCAACCATTGTTCGCTTCATCCATTTCTTTCACAATATATATATATATATATATATATATATATATATATATATATATATATATAACAAAAAAAAACAATTCAAAATAGTTCAAATTGGTGAAGCTTTTTTCAGTACTTTTTATTCAATGTTTATACTTTACATATTTCAATAAAAAGAAAAAAAACAAGAATAGCACCGCGAAAAGTACATTTAAGCAAAATAGCGCCATGGGAATAAAGTGAAGGTAAAGAAAATAAACAGTTGAATGAAATATCAAAGAGAAAATAAAAATATAAAGGAAGTTAAAAGAAAACAATCGTGTTTGTATCTTTATATATATATGTAATGTACATGTAAGTATCCTTGTTTGGCGTCACCTATGCCACGTGGAAGTCGAAAAACAATATCCTTGATGACGGTTTAGTAGTTCATCTGGCAAATTTTTTGATCTTCATCAAGACCATGAAAAATAAAAAAATGAAAGTGATCCTTTTTACAGTGTCTTCATTCTGAAGATACAAGTCACTTTTGATTGAAATTTGAAATTGCTCAAACTAGGCAAACTGCATGATCGAATGGCATATTGGGTAACACATCACCAGCATAAAATCATAATTTAACGATTTTCTTTTAAAAAAAAAAAACGGTTACAACTTTGTATCAATAAACACAGAATTTACTTCCGCGTATTAATTTTTTTTCGAATTGCCCCCCCCCCCCCAAAAAAAAAAAAAAAAAAAAAAATACGCGAATATAATAAATTTAGTTTGTTATGTTATTGAATACTAATTGCGCAGTAACGACAGATTTCAATACTTAAAAATGCAATTTATTCTCCATCGCCATGCTTTCTCGTAGTTATTCAAAGTCATTCAATATGCTCAATAAATTGTATACATGATTGTATACCATGTTCATGATGTTATAGATATAACTACTAATTTTCCATCTAAAGCATACTTATAAAAAGGCTACGCTCCTTTGCATGCAAGTCATCGAGGATCGCGGAATCGCAATAAATTGTATAGTTCATGTGTATCATGTTTATGATTTTAAGTATTTTGCTTTGTTTCATTGTTCCTTTTGAATGAGTATTTATTATTAGAAGAAAGGAATGGTACCGATTTGTATGTCTGTTCTAACATCAGTTTATACTCGTACCAAATGAACAAGTGAGGGTCTTTAAACCGAAAGAAATTCATTTCAACATTTCTTAATGTCTTACGCTGTTTGGGAGTAATCCCACTACCCCCCCCCCCCCCCGCCCCGCCTAAAGACCATTCCCCCACACTCTTCACCATATATTCCAGCTCCATCGCCGAGTTGGCCGTCATGCCTTATATCAGGGGTAAATTGCTAATTTGTCTACTGCCAACTCGTCCACTAACCACAAGGTCTACCTTCATGTAGTCTAATCACCATTTCGTCTATATATGACAATTTCGTCTCATAACTTCTTGGTCTAATACCTATTTCATTATCATTCATTTTGCACAATTAACACTGAGTCCAATTAGACCAAATGTTATGTATGGACAAAATGGCTATTGGGCTAACTGGTTATTAGACGAAATGGTGAGTGGCCGAACTGGCAAAGAGACCATGAGGATAGTGGACGAACCGATGGTAGACCAAATGATAGTAGACGAGTTGGCAATTGGAAGAGTTGGCATTAGACAAATTGGATATAACCCGTATCAGCGATGGCAACTGAAAAAGATAGGGTCAAAAATATTTTCAACACACACCGACCCAAAAGCATTAGAGACAGTCGTAAATTGTGATAATTGAGAATGGCAGCTTTCAAAAAAAATTAAGTGCACGTTGAATATTACTCAAATAATTTATAAGCTATCATGTTTATTTGAAATCATGGGTCCTCTTCATTCGAGCGTGAAGCAATATTACACCAAACATGCCGAATGGGCACCCGCTTATTTGGGATAAACCACTCGAATAATTTACCGCTTATTGTCAAAAGATGATTGACGCTTCTTCCGGTCGCGTAATAAGCCCCAAATCTCAGGGCAAACATTGTTATAGAAATCAAAATTTCTTGAAAAATGCGAGGAGCGAAACGAGCGAGCACAAATGTTGACTCTATAAATACGGAAGGCTAATTCCACGATAGATTTTTAAAATAAGTTAAAATTATATCATGTTTAATCCTTTTGCCTGTCGTGTTTTTCTGATTTTTTTCTTTGTGGTGGAATATTTCGGAGGGCCTTGCCCCAAGCCCCTTTCTATACGTCAGTGACCTATTAATAAGTAATTAATATCTTCCTTTTTTTACGGAATTGGTAGATTGGTGTTGCGGATATGGGCCGAGGACACAACAGCAGTGTTCCCTCTATCGGTGAAGTTTGGTTGCCAACTTCATGAAGTTCACCATCTTTTGAAAGCAGCGAAAAAGCTCGATCTTACTGTTGAAGGAATCAGGTAAGCTTGCCATTTCCACATGCAGGATATGCAAATCATTAAAGGAAAGGGATAACAGGAGTTTAGTCAATCCACATTCTATCCCTTGTTAATATATACACTTGGGAATCGTAGTAATATTCCGAAAATTAATGTTATCATTCATTCTTGTTTGATTTCATCCTCCACGTATTGTAAAATATACCCCGAACATAATAACAAAACTATGTTAAAAAATTCGAAAGAATTTGTTCAGCAGAAGTGATTTCCTTTTGCTCCCCCTCTTTCTCTCTCTCTCTCTTTCTCTTTCTCCTTTTACAATGTACATTTTTAAGTAGAGGCGTAGGAGGCCTACTGGTGCAGGCGCCGAGCCGATAACAACCCACCCCCCTTCTCTTGCCAACTTAATATTCATTAAGGGTAGATTGTGGTTGTGGAGGGGATTTTTTTTCAATAAAAAAAACATTTTAATTTCTTAGTCATAACATTTCCCATTTTATAGTTTCTTGAAGCAATGATAATTTCATAGTCATGACGTTTTCCATTTTATAGTTTCTTGAACAATAATAATTCACTATTTTGTCCCAAGCTTCACAGTGAAACGCTGTTTAAAACTTTATACCTGTACAACCCTTTTGAACTTTACAGTACTTGTGTACAGTTCATACCACCATGCTTGATTTATTTAGAATTCAATATTATAAATTATACTTTGTTGTTTCAGATTTTAAACACCTGATTGAAATGGTTAAATAACTACTGTAAGCTATAGTAAACAGGTTTATATTTGAAAAAAAAAATAAACAGCATTTTTATGAAATCGCTCGCTCATGATATTTCCGGACATCGTGCACAATACCTCTACACTCTGAAAAATGTTAGGCAACATACTCCACACAACAATTGGTTAAAAAAAATTATCCAACTCTGGGTAGTTTTTAACCAATACTGTGTAGTTTTCACCCGAAGCATACATTATTGGTTTAAAACTACCCAGAATTCGATAATTTTTTTTTAACCAATTGTTGTGTGGACAGCATGTTGCCCAACATTTTTATGGAGTGTATACTCCATCCCCTCAAAATAATTGTTTCC